>NC_054750.1:7507500-7807500 GCF_018143015.1 Lytechinus variegatus
AGCAGGTTGTACACCCGAAAATATAATAATAATAATACGGGTAGAGGCTACTGTACAAGTCCTGCTTTCGGTGGTCATTGCGCTTCAAGAATGTAAACATACGCATGAACAATAATGGAAATAGAATATAAACTAAAATTCTCATGGTCATACTACACTCATATATCCTAATGTCTGATTGTTTTATCTATTTTTATTAGTGTGTATACATATATCACCTGCCTCTTTGAGTATTCAGAATGTACAGTATGGGACGTGTAATCGCATGATATTCTTAACTTATTGGCATTTAATTTGCTGAGATTGTTTGAATATAAGTAATAGATAGTGACATTCATGGTGTAGAAGTAATTGTGCATAGTTTTGTGTAGTGTAGTCACAAAGAAAATTTGATGTACAGTTCACCTATGATTAAAAAGTAATTTTGATATGGAATATTTTTGTGAAAATAAATTTTAATGTACATTGTAAACATTACATCAACCTATCGATACATTTCACAATACCGTTAACCTGTGAAACAGATAACATGTACAATAGTTTCAACACATGGTCAGTATTCATTCAGTTTCTATAAAACAAAATTGTGAATATGATTTTATCAGACAGAAACTGATTGTGCTCGATTGCATACACATCCTGTGAAAATGATAATTCAAAGATCCGTAATAGTAGATTACCTCATCAGGGTTTGTTCTTTTGAATGTCATTCTCTGCAGGTCTGTTTATGAGGCATATGTGTGTATATGATGTACATCATTGGTGGATATACATGTAGAAAAAAGAATACCTTGAAAAAAGTATCAGAGTATCATTGTACAAGTAAATGCTAACAGTTTGGGATTCATTTCATTTATTTCAATTTCCAACATTTACATTTTTCTTTATACAATAATCATTATAATATAGAACATATAATCAATAAAACATAGCATTTTTTTACGTAAAATAATATAATCACGATTATCATATTTAGCAGCTTGGAAATGGAGGAGGCTGCTTAAAAAGCGGAGCTTGTAGTATGGTGCAGCCTCCTAAAAACAGATGTTGTAGATATCTGTTCTGTTTTTTAAATTAAAAAAAAGACTCTTTCTATAAGCAGTCATACTTGTCTCTTTGCCATCTTGAGTTATTCCCTGAAAAATTAAAGAAAAAACACATGTACAGGAATAATATTTCTCATGATAAAGGGAAATAGTATGTGATTACATATTAAGGGTTTGTCAGTCCTTTCTTCCTTTAAAAGGGGAAGTTTACCCTGGATACCATTTGTTGTAAAAATAGCAAAAAAAATATTGATGAAAAATATTGGTGAGAGTTTGAGGAAAATCCAATAAAAATTAAGATAGTTATTACAATTCAAAATTTGGGATTTGCGAGGTCATAATTGAGCAGTAGTCACATTATATATTTCATGTAAATTTCAATTTTTCAATGGTTTGTGGTGACTTTTTTTTAGAAATTGGTGTGAAATTATTTGTCTATTGATATACAAAAGGTACAGTAAAAACCTTTTTCAATTATCTGAGAAAATTACATTTCATTGATTTTTTTTTAATCATTCACTATGTAGGAATGCTGCTCGCAGATGACATCACAAATTAAATGATTAAGCCTTCGGCAATATGTTTTATTATTTCTTCTGTTTTTTGCAATAAACTTTTGTCAGGGTGAACTTCCCCTTTGATAATTTTTTTTTGCAGAGATTGTTCTAATATATTTATATATATCCTCTGAGATGCATGTGATTTCAAGTAATTTTATATTGCTGTACAGGGTTAAAAGTGTCCGAAATATATCTGATAGAAGATTTTTAAAAATTACTTTCAGTAACTCATCATGGCAAGACTCATGCATACATGTATAGTTTGGACAATGTATTGTCAATGAAGTATTGTTGTTATTTGTAGTTTTGATTACTATTCAGCTGCTCATCTCCCTTTATAAACAAATAGAAGACAGGGATTCGATCTACAATGTGTAGGCCTAAAACTATTCTGATAACTTTGACAAAATGGTATCTGTTTGTACCGTGATAACAGTACTCCAGCTTGGACTCTTATGCGAGTAAAGTAGCTTCAGTATTCCCTGACCCATTTTATTGCTATTAGCACAGAATAATAGCTTTAGTGGACCAAATCTATGACCCCATTCTCATTACCGCCCTAAAACTGGAAACTATATAAAGTGTCATGAGAACGGTCGAAGCGATCTTCCAAACCATTTCGGAAAACCACCTCACGGTGTAGTTTTCAAGATTGCTTTGCCTCGTTAAACTGGTTTTATCGTTAATGAGGACACAACCATTCTTAGGGAATAGACCTTCGCACATTTTAAGCAGGCTACTCCACACACTGTGTATAGAATGTCTATGCTGCTGATTTGAATATCACATGAAACATGTAACCCCACTAAGAGCATTCACATAGCAACAAGACCACTTTATGTGCAGTGGTTTTGGAAACCACTTTCGTCTGATCAAATGGGAATGCTAGCAATGTGATCTTCCAAACTGGTTTCCTAAACCGGTTTCCAGAAATTGGAAAGTAATATGAAAACGGTGTCTATGTGACTTGTATTGACCATTTCTTACCACCGGCAGTAATACTGATATAGTATAGTCCTAGATCATATACATGTACATAGTACAGTGTATGTGGTAAAGTACACTGAACAAGTTTAATATTGGTCCAGATGTCCAGATTTGACCAAACTGTCGCACAACCAATATTGACCAACCTTAATCAATGCTATAGTGTGAGAGCACCTTATGGTATCTTATTATTTCAGTGATCATTATTTTAACTAATGATTTATTACAATATTGATTTATTCCATATATTTCAGGGAAGCTATGGATTCTGCTGATGAACTCAACCCACTTTTAGGAGAAGTCTGTATCTATGTGGCACAGGACTGCACAGGTCTGTATTACTTGATTAACCCATACAGTACCGGTATTAACTAGTTTGCAACCCTGCATCTGTTGATTCCAGTGTCCAGGCAAAAGCCCATGAACCCAACCTTTATACTTTATAATATAACTGACACAAGTTGAAAAAAAGGGTCTAAGCTTTGAAATAGTTTGTCATTTGTCAATGTTTTTTGTGATTTATATTGAAAACATTAATAACTCTTTGGTTTCATTTTTTTCTGGCATGCACTGTAATTAACAAATATTGCAAGGGCAAGGAGAGCACATTTGATCAATCAAACATTTAAAAGAAAATAGCTAATCAAATGTACAGTATACAGTATGGCAAGTTCCCCTAACGCTGCGTAGTCCCCCTTGTCTGCGCATACTCGTATCTGCGCGATTAAACTAAAAGAAGATACACGACGACCACAGACTTTACACATGCTATATATAGAAAGATATTCATTTAATATCTGACACAAAATTAATGAATTTTGGGCATTTCACGTGAAGGCCTCAAAATGCAGCCTTTTTCATCAAGATCCATGAATTGTATGCAAAGTGAATGGGTGCGCAGAAATGGGGTACCATTTTTTGTTCAAACTAAAAATGACCGCCCGAGGTGTTTTTTCAAGAAAATCATATATTTCTTTCAAAATTTTTATGAGATATTTGGTAATCTTTCTCATAATGAGGAAAATTATCAACTGAAAGATTTTGTGAAATAAAAAGTAATTCATGTTGAATCTTAACTCAATTCATTAGGTGCGCAGACTTGGAGATCACCATCATACCTAAATATAATAATGTATAAGTGCTGCAATTCAAGTGACACCATGTGACTCAAGTGATGAGGAAAATAACGGCTAAATATATTGTAATATAAGAATATTGTAGGGGGAAATGGTGTTTATTGAGAGGAGAATGGAGTGTTGTTGTGGCTAAGATTACATTACATTTAACTAACTTTACTCATTTGATTTATTACCAGTGCTCAGTTGGTAGTGATATCAGATAGAATTACCTGGATTTTATTTGAATGAAAAAGCTGGTACATAATTGTACATGTATGAAAAAAAAATATCTCAGGGAGTCATCAGCATTTTATTATTCTGACTGGGAAAGAAATGGTTGATCTATTTTCCAGTGAATCTTTTATGTTCTGAAATCAATCCAAGATATCATAATGATAATATTGTGTAAAAAATAATGTATGGCTTTGTCATACTTGAAGAATTTCTTTAACCATGATAGAAGATCAGGAAGGGATGTTTTACCCCATGACTTTTTTTACTTTTTTAAATATGTTTTACACATGGGGAGGGGTAATTATAAAAGATCCAGTATGTTTATTCTTCTTGCCTGGGGTCCACATGCAAAAACAAGGGTAACAGCAGGGAATTGTGAGGGAGGGATTCCATCCCCCTTCTCAGCTGTGATGGGTCCTGATAACCAATGATATTGCAAAATTGAATGTGTACAAATCATCTCGTATTTCTTCTTCATTGTACTGAACAAAATATTTATATTTTTGTCCACAAATTTTCTTTAAAATTTTAGGAGTTTTCAAAACTTGGTAGAGTACTACATGAAGATTTTTTTTTTAAAATGGACTTAAAACTTTATTCATTTGTGTTTTTAATCTCTTTTCACAGTATACAAGCAGGATGTGATTGATCTGTGCAGAAGTAAATCCAAAAAGAGACTGCAACCCGTGTACAGAGACATACCATCATCAGAGGATAGTTCCCCTGTACGTTGTAAAACCAGTCCAAACATGGTCCCAACATACATCCCTGGGGTACACCATGAACACTTACAAGGGAGCATTCCACGTGTCACCAAAGATCAAAGGCAGAGTACTTCCGGTTTGGATATGGGGACCAGGGTTGGGTCAAGGTTGGCCAAAAGTCATGAGAGGGTGTTAAGCATGTACTCCGGACCAGGTAGGAGTGAGACATCATCGAGGTCCAGTTCCAATGGATACAATTCACACAGCAATGTCACAAGTACTAGCAGTCTAAAGGATGTACCAAGTCCTCAAGACCCAAATGTGCACAGACTAGATGCCAAAAGTAGTTTAAGCAGCCAAGGATACAGCACTAGCTTACCTGCGAGGACAGGTGTAGGTCTTTGTCCAGAACTCTCAAAGACTAGTAGTGATGACAGATTGAGTATGGAAGATGGATTCGCTCCTAATATTTGTACTGCCAGTGACCTGAAAGAGGATGAGAGAACAAAAGATTCTGCCCAAGCTAGTGTTGAGATGAAGGATGTGTCAGAAATATCAAACATTGAGGACGAGGATGTCTTTGGTTCAAGTGAAGAGGAAGTGAGGACTAGAACTCCAAATTATCTTTATGCAAGCTCTCCTCTCTCGCATCAATCAACGTCAGAGAGTTCCTCAAGATCAGAAACTTCTTCCGATGAGAGTGTCCCCAAAAGTTTGCATCCCCAACCACCCCCAAACCCCACAGGTATGGACCCTAAGAGCAATGTTACCGATGATGATGTATCCGTTGGAGACGTAGGAGAGCCTCCTGTCCAACCGTCCAGGTCAAGGACTAGCACATCAGCAGAGGGCGACAAACCTTGGTGTGCTGTCATTATCTTGATTCCAGTGAGGTTAGGTGGTGATGAGGTGAACCCTGTTTACATCAGACCAATCCAATCACTATTCACTCTTGAGAGCTGCCTAGGTATCATCGGTGGAAAACCGAAACACTCACTCTATTTTGTTGGATTTCAAGGTAGGGATGAAGTTACTCTCTTGGCTATAGATTCCTATTGTATCAGTACAAAATTATCATGGTTATAGTACAACTTTTTACCATATACACTATGGCTAATCATAATGGGAAGGTACATGTATGTTTCTCGCATTCATCCCTAAAATATTTCTATTCAATATCATACTTGAGTTCAAACATCGTCTACACAGAATTTCAAACCTTGTTGCAGACGTTATTTAGCTGATTTTTGCAATTTATTCTAACAAAATTTACGCAAAATACATCTTGATTTGTTAACAAATTTTTGTGCTTGCAAGTTAATGCCTCAGTGTAGTAATTTGTATTTGGCAATTTCTCATTATGTGTGAAAAAATAAATTCTATTCATAAACATTTAATCATAAGAATATCTGTTCGGTTAAAGTCAAACTATTTGTGAATCTCTTTGCTGTATGCTGGATGAGCATCACATCCTTGGATGTTTTCCCTTCTTGAGCCTCTACTTTCTATAAAATCACATACAAAGGCAATGGTTCAGAGGATTCATATATTAAAGATAATAGATCCCAGGAACTCAAGAGGGTGCTGTTGGACTGTTTTGTCATGATGCTGTACTCACTGCCATTGTAGTTTGCATGCAGCTGTTCATACTCTAGTGGCAAAGAACAGGAACCATATACGCTGCTTTTGGCTACATCGGCGTTAGCCCAAACACTGCTGATGCCACTTCACACAATAGAGCAAAGCATACGCGAACTAAGAATTTTCAGTGTTAGGACATTCAGAACATGGCATCTGCATGAAGCGACGTATAACATTTGTGTCTATTTTCAATTCGTGCTGTCTGCAGCGTACATGCCGGGGGGGGGGGGCACTCGGTATAATGTATGGTGGGTAAGTGCTGTGGAGAGGACCCCCATTTTTACACTCAAATTTCCATTCCAAAGCACAGCATTTTTCAGCATTTTTTGTTACGCCGTCCTGGCTGTATTGATTGAAAAATGGCATGAAGAATGCTGTCTAACCATTGCCTCTGTGGGAGCCTGTGCCGCCGGGCTAGCTGCATGTACATATGCCTGTTCCATAGGGATGCATACGCACTCACACGAAGGCGAACCATTCCAAGGACCCTCGTTTTCACAAACATTTGTAGTTGTGAAGCCCATTACGATGTACCTCCTTTTTACAATAAGCTGTTCCAAAGCCCCCAATTTTAGTCTCGCCCGCAGCACATATCTACCAATTTTGTGGTTTAGTGCCCCCCCCCCCCCCCCCCCCCCCGGTACATGCACATCCAATAATTCCCTCTTGACTCCCAAGAGATATTACCAGTAAAGATTCAATTGAAATAATTCACCCGTCTGTTTTGGTTTTGTAATACCATCTCTTTACATGTGCTTTGTTTACAGAGGAGAAGTTAATTCATCTGGACCCTCATTATTGTCAACAGGTGGTGGATATGAAGACTAGGGACTTCCCTTTATGGGTAGGTACATCATTGACACCCATTCCCCTCCCAGGGTTTAATTCCCTTAATTAGATATATATCCATTTTCATGTCCTGCAAATATATATAATCAAGTCTGTAGCTAAATGTGAGGGGTGAGAGAGGGGGGGGGGGTCAATCGAACCCCATAAAATTTCCAAAAGCAGGAAAAAAATAATGGAGTTGAAGGAGAAGTGAAGGAATCAAAATCCATGGTTTCTTTCAGGAGAATGATATCTCATGAAATACAAGTGATCAGAAAAGTCCTGGGTCTTTGCAATAATGAAGGGTAATTTGTAGTTGGATTCTTTTTGTTGTGGGGGGGGGGGGTGGTGTTGGTGGGGTGATTTCTTTGGGGTGGGAGGGGCTAGCAAGAATATTTCATTACAATGAACATCAGTTGTTGTTTGTTACATCCCATAGGACATTGTTGCTGGCATACATGTACCTGACTACATGTATTGTATTTTTCATGCTTATGGGATGATTGGGATAGGAGTCTGCACATCGTCTGAACAAAAGTCCCATGTGTTTGTTTTTGTGTGGGATTACGAATCAGGATGTGTGGTATTAGCTGGCATACAACTAATCTCATGTGACAGTAAGAGATGAGTTGTATTAGACGGAGGACGGGAGGATACAGTTTGGGAGAGGGTGAGGGTTAAAGGGAAAGAGGGAGGAGGAGGATGGAGGGATGGGAGGGAGATAGAGAAAGAGGAGAGAGAGGTTACATGTACATTAACGAGAAGAAAAAACATTGTCAATGCTAAAATAGCAGCTCTTCGACATGTTTTTAGGTATTTTACTATATTAGATGTAAATTCAAACTTGTGTCAGAATAAAATAGGATTGATATTATTTTTAATTTCCATTTTTTACTCTAACAATGTAAAGGCTCTGTCACATCGTTCTGTGCACATTCTGCCGTGTGACTTGCGGATAATTATTTTTGTAACCTGCAAGTCACCCGCATTGACAGTATCTCGCACGTATCTCACAAGCGATTGCCCGTAGAAGCACACGCAAGTCCATGCAGAAAATTTTTGAACATGCTCAAGACTTTGTTGCGGGTGAGTTGAGGGTAATCACCTGCAACTCACCTGCAAGTCTGGCACACACTAAGATGTGACTTGACCTTAAACTTAGTTAAGAAGAAAAAAAGGTTTTTGATGTGGGGGAGGGGAGGGGAGGGGTAGACAGATGTATGTAGATAGAGGGGGGGTAGGAAATGTTTACATGACAGGTAATTGGATAGAAGAGGAGGAGGAGCAAGAGAGAGAGAGTGAAGGAAGGGAAGGTTTGCAGGATATGGTTGTGCAGTAGGAGGGTAGAGCTAGACATGAAAATTGAAAGATAACATCAGTAAACATAACGTGATAGACTGATTGATCATCAGGGAATGATGATGATCCAAATTAAACTCCAGAGTAATACTGTGGTTTGGTGAATCCAGACTCTTGTGATGGATAATGATCTAGTGTTTCCTAGATCCATTAATAGCACACTCTGCTGACTATTGTAATGGTAGGTGGTTTCAAACCGCCTTGATCACAAGAAACCCCATTAAATTTCGAGAACTTTTTCATGCTGTAAATTGCCTGGTAGTTATTTCCTCATTCACACTGTCCCGAAAATACTCTTTGGGGAAAATTCCCAAACTTGTGAGTATGCGCAGTATGGTCTAAAATAAACGGGTCACATAACTATCCAGAAATGCACAGAGATCATCAAAGGGCATCTAAAACAATGAATTTCAGTTACCTTGGTTTAATTTAGAGCATTATATCCTAGTGGATTAGCCTCTAGACTTTGAAACAGAGGGTCATGGGTTACAATCCCAGCTATGGCGTAGTTTCCTTCAGCAAAAAAAAATATCCACTTTGTGCTGCATTCGACCCAGCTGAGATAAATGGGTACGCGGGAGGAATTAAATCCTTGAAATGCATGTGCACTGTAGGTAATTATGGCAACCAAGCTAAAGCCGGGTTTATAATATCCAAGTCCTTTGGGAGTCGAATACAAAGAGACGTTATGATCATAATGTGCTTTGTCCTGTACAAGAATTGTTCATTGTTAATCTTATTAATTTGAATCCTGCATTCTGTTGTATGAAGATTTTCTTTTAAATTCAGAAATGTCTCAAGTTTGTAGGAAAACAAATAATATGTTACAATCTAAAATTTATTTCTATCTATATGACACATTTTGGTAGTAGATCATTGGTCACTGTTTTTTTCCATAGTGTATTGGGATGAAATACGAAAAGCTGGGACCAAGGACCCCTTTATTTTATCCCTTTATTCAATTGCATCCAACTTTTGACCAAAAAAAATTATATGTTTCTGATTGATGTGAAATTAATTCAAATTTTGTTTCTGGAGTTTTTTTTCCCATTAGATCTAATAAAGACAAGGAAAGAAATTTTTAAAAAAATCTTTTTTTAGAGGGGGAGGGGGCCGTTTTTTATTTTCCTTTTTTGGTGATTGCTGAAATTTTGGGGCTATCTCTTATTCCATATATGCTACTTTGTCTCTCAGCAAGCAATTTAACAATAAATGAAAATATTATTTTACTGGCTAAAGTAGAATATTGATTTTTCTAACTATTGTATATTGTTCGTGACAAATTTTGCTGCAACTCTTAAAAAAAGTGGTCTCCCCTAAGTATAAAATTTAGGGAATTTTTCAGGCAATTGCAAAACCGCCTGTTGCCCTTATGTATCTTCTAGGCCGTTTTCCAGAGTACGGTTTGTACTACTATAGCCCTCATAGAGTCTGTCATTAGGTTGTAGAGGGTATGACTCAATCCATTCTCTCCTATGTCCAACCTCCTTCCTGCATGTTTTCATATTCAAAGAGGAAATTACTTGAGGATGTCATGATATGAGTATAGTGCTTGAAACTCATCGTTGCTGTGCCTGGTTTGTACTTCATTTTGGATCTTGCTGATGTGTTCCTGTTGAAGACATGCTGACAATTCATTTTTAAATGTCAACTGTAGCGGTATAGAGACCCCAAAACCCATTAAAAATTCAGTGGTTGTAATACACGTCGGGCGTGGAACCAGGTGGCAGGGAGTGTGGGTGCACGCTGTAGAATTGAAAAATGTAACGATGCAGGTAATAGATTACCTTCATTGCGTACCCCACAAATGAGCAATTACTTTTCTTTCTCTTTATAGATATTTTTAATTTTGTTTGTTAATTTTTGTTGCTTGTCACAATTTTTAAAAGATGATATGCCCTTAATTTGTGAATGATGACCCTCTTTGCTTGTCAAATTTTGCAGACATTTTCACTCCCCATGAAAATCCGATTCTGGATCCGCGCCTGCATGTACATTATGAAATAATCCCATTCTGGCAACAACAACAAAACCAGGCATTGGACAGATATGACAGTGCAAATCTGTATACCCTTCAGCCATTGTGCGCCAGTGACACTCATTTCTTTGTTATGTTATGTATTTTTTGTTTGTTATTCTGCTGTTACATGTTGCAGAGCGAGTCAGAAGGGGTTAACTTGATAATTGATTAATTGAAGGCTGGTCAGTTATATTATGTGCTCCGCAAAGTCAACTTTCCACAGCGTCCAGTTACATGTAATCATGTCTATGACACACGCCCCCTTCCCACTGATTATTTCCTGTTGGAGCATTTTGGTATTTGTCTTTATATTGAAGAATGGGGTGGAGCGGTATAGTTCGCTTTTTAGAGTATTCTCTTTCCATGATATATTCATTGTAGTGTCCTACTCAACTTAAAATAGTTTTATTTACTAATATAAACACAATATATAAAGGTGGTTACATTTCTATTCCCTATTAACATTTCAAGCTACATAAACATGCAAATAATGCAATCATTAAAGATGATGATCATTTTTAATTGTATTATCTAGTGCATTTTTAGGTCAGTTCCTATTCAGATCATGCACTGTTGGTCCCATGTGAGCAAGTGTACCCAATTTCTTTTTAGTGATATGGGCTATTCCAGGAATCATTGACTTTAGCCCATCATGAAATGGTTTGCAATATGAACATAAAGTTCTTACAGGGGGTAAAATGGGGCATTTTGCAATGTGGAAAAGTCTTGTAGGAGAGTTCACATTTGAAATGTAACCACATTCTCATGCAGCACTTGCAAAATGCAGATATGTACGTCGAGTACTCATTCAAATTTTCCACAGTTTGCTGCACTTAGACCAGGTGAAGTTAATGGGTTATTGGTAGGAATTTAGTCCTGGAAATGCTAGTGCACTTGTAAAAAGCTTCCTGGGGTAAAGCCAGGGTAATCGTATCCCAGTCCTTTGAAAGTACCAACAGATGTTTAATGGTACATCAACTAAATAACATGGAACTTACGTGCAGCTCTGAGTCACTCTTAACTTTGAAAGTGCTCCCAGTATTTTCATGTGGTAATACTACTAACCTTGTACCTAACTTTCTATTTTTCAGTCCTTCCATTGTATGTCACCGCGTAAGATGAGCATCTCTAAGATGGATCCTAGCTGTACCATTGGTTTCTATATAAGGACGGAGGAACAGTTTGAACAACTATGCAGAGAACTTCCAACGGTAAGCTTGAAATGAACCCTTTGAGTACCGAATCATGTGATTCCCATAGATTTTGTAAAGGGGCTACCTGGTTCTACATGTTGAAGGCTACCAGTTAAAGATAAATTTTTCAATTTTTCAATTTTATTTATTTCACTTCCATCAAACAAAAACAAATTGTATACCATATATATAAAAATAAGTATTTGTATCCATTGCAAAGAAACAAAAATAATAATACATATGTTGTGAAAAAAAAACTTACACGATTTGGGCAACACATTGGAGGTTTTAAATACCGTAAGTAACGGTGTATAAACCGCACCCCCCATTTTCGGATGAAAAAAAAAAAAAAAAAATCATCAAAAAAAAAAAAAAAGAAATCATCAAAAAAAAGTCATTAAACTGACTTCCTATCTCTAATATGCATATTTAAGAAAGAGTCAATAGCCAAAAATGTAAAAAAAATATATTAAAGTATTACTGATAAAAAAAATGATGGGAAATCAGCGCTTCGTCACTTATTCTGCAAGTTGCCGATATTATTGGCCAACCTCACACACACGCATATGGTACCGGTGTTCGTTGCAAGTACCGATACCAGCACCAGCATCAACATGGGGGCTCACCCATTCAAAAAGATCGTTCATACCATATTTCCTGCATCACAGCCCCACCTTTGCTTTAAGAATTCTGTCTAGCATTCAATGTCTAAACATGATTTTCAGACACGGGAATATGGGAAGGTTCAAGATACGAGAAATTTGCGATTTACTTCAGGTGTTTTTCTTGTCTGCTTTGAACCACTACCGGCGGTAGTTCTCAGTACGAGTGTGGCGGTATCTTACAGACAGCAAATAGGAAAAAAAATATGCTAGTACCGGTATACTGTGTTTTCAATGGGAGCTCTGGGTGGGAATAAAATGAATACCGGTAATAATAAAAAAAAAGTCGGAAGGAATGAAGACGGGGATTGAAAATTGATTTTAAGATGATGGGTGATAGAGAGAAATGAAGGAAACGCAAATGAAAGATATTGGATTTTAAAACACAGAGAAAAAAAAGTAACGTGGGGAAATGATAAAGAGAAGAAATTTAAGAACAAGAATGAAATGAAGAGAGATAAGAGTTCGAGATAAATAATTTTTCTTTCTTTCTTTCTTGCTTTAAAAAAAAATGAAAAAAAAAGAGGAAATGGACAAAAGAATGAAGAGGAAAATTATAGATTGATTTTAAGATGAGGAATGACAAAGAAAAAATGAAGAAAAGGCAAATGAAGAAATTGCAGTTTAAAACAGAGAAAAAAGGTCACGTGGGGAATAAGAGAGAAGAAATATAAGATTTTAAGGGAAAGAATGAGACGTAAAGAGATAGGAGATCGATATAAATTTTTTTTTTTTCTTTCTTGCATATTAAGAAAATAAAAAAAATAAATGAAGAAAGAAATGATAAAGAGGGAAATTGGAGATTGATTTTTAGATGAGGAATGACAAAGAAAAAAGAGAAGGCAAATGAAAGAAAGAGAGAAAAATAGAAACAAAAAGGGTAGAGTGGAGAAATGATAAAGAGAACAAAGATAGAATGAAATGAAGAGATGGAAATACCGTTAATACTTTTCTTTTTTCCGTAATAAGAAAATAGAATTTAAAAAAAGGATGTAAAAATACCAGTAGAGGGGAATAAATAAAGAAAAAAGATGGAAATTGTAGATTGATTTTTAGAAGATCGAGAGAGGAATGAAGAGAAGGCAAATGGAAGAAATTGGAGATAAAAACACAGAATAAAATAAAAAATGAGGAGATGAAAAAAGAGGGTCGTGATGGAGACAAATCATTATTTCTTTCTTGTATATTTGTGGCCCTGAAAAGGGCCGTTTTGATTATGTTTATCTCTAGCTCAGAAGCCAAAGAAGTCTTCCTCGTCAGAGGAGTTTTCAAATACGGCACGCAGCTCATCCGAGTCGGAGTCATCATCCTCATCGACTAGCTCTTCCTCTTCCCAGATGACGTCATCCTCTGTTCCGTCGAGACTATTCGATATGCAGCATTTCAGGAATGAGCGTCGTATGATTTCTGCAGAGATGCTGTTCCATGCTTCCAGGACCCATCTGCACACCGTCTGCAGATCTGCCTTCCTCTGTCGACCAGACTTGGTGAAGGACTTCTCCCCCTCTTTCATCCAAGCAGACCATCGCTGACGAAGAGCATCTTTGAATGGCTTGTTGATGCTGACGTCGAGGGGCTGGAGCAGAGATGTCATACCACCCGGTATGATAACAAGATCGGTGTTCTTGGCGGCAAGAAGGGCCTTTGTCTCTTCCGTCTTGTGACACCGAAAGGCGTCGAGAACGAGCATGCTGCGTCTCTTGGTGATGCCACCGACTCTCGACCAGACCGTCTTCACCCAGTCTTCGGTGATGTCCTGATCAAACCAGCCTTTCGCCTGGGCCCTAACGAGGATTCCCGCCGGGAACTTCTCTTTGGGAAGAGTCTTCCGCTTGAAGACGATATACGGAGGGAGTTTGCCGCCGTCAGCTGTACAGGCCAGCATCACTGTAAATCGGTCTTTTTCGTTCCCAGTGCTGATGATGTTGACCGACTTCTCCCCTTTGCTGGTAATAGTAGACCCCCTAGGAAGGTCAAATGTGAGTGGCGTCTGATCGGCGTTCCCGATGCGACTGAGTGGGTAATCGTGGAGCCGTCGTCTGTTAATAACAAATCGCTGGAAGTTTGTTATTTTGCTGTCGAAATCGTCAGGGAGTTTTTGGGAGATGTGGGTTCGTCGCCGCATTGAGAGGTTGTGGCGGGCCATGAATCGATGAGCCCACATCTTAGACCCAGTGAAGTCATCAATCCCGTCAGCCTCAGCTATGCACCTTCCTTTGATGCACAGCTCCACGGTTGATAGAGCGTGGCCCTCACTACGCCTCTCTTTGACCCAGTCGATGACCTTCTCCTCCAGCTCCGGCAATCTAGCTGCCTTCCCCCTCATCGCCTTCTTTGTTCTCGGCATCGCCTTCAAAGCATCGCTGTTAGATCGCCATCGCCTGATGACAGACTCGTCCACACCGTGGTGTCGCTCTGCTGCCCGGTTACCAAACTCTTCTGCATACCGGCAGACAGAGAGTTTGAATGCTGCGGTGAAAGAACGTCTCTGAGGCATTTTTGTTGAGGGTAGTACGAGTGTTCAAAGCTGTGCTTGACTGCAGGCTTGAGCTGGAGGGTAGTACGATTGATCGTCTCTGCTTGACCTCTGGCTTGAGCTGGATACCGGGTAGTACGAGAGATTGTACTCTGCTGAAATTTGGTAAACTACTTTTACATATGTCCTGTATGCTTACGTGGGGGAAAGCAGTACCGTAGCTGCGCGGGTACACGCCTAATGCATGCGCGCATCGAACCAATACGGCCGGTAAGTTCTAAAGTGACTGTGAAAATTCACATTACCGAAAATTATCAATAAAATACCTTTCAAGCTTAAATAAGTTTCCTATTCCTTGCATAATCATAAAATACATTGGAATAAAAGAATGTTAGATTACCGGTAAAAAAGCATATGCATTTAATTTCATAATAATTTTTTTTTGCCACCCTTTGTTCGGCCGTCGTCGAATATACTTACTGGTGTAACAAACATGACGTCACGCACACATCGCGTGCGATCCGGCACTCAAAGAATATAAGAAAAGCATAGAAATTCTATTTCTTGATAAATGTCTTTTATGAGAACACCTAAAGTATACTTCATAACACGACAAACATCTCAAAGATTATTTTTTACATATATCATATCAATTTGAAATAATTTTGTGGGATGATAGCAACATACCGGTAACTTGACTGCAAGATATTTTAAGTTCAATTCACATTTGTACTCTTGTAGACATGACCCGTTCATGAATTAAAGAAATTATTAAGACTGATCGGTAATATGAATTTTATTCTTCTAAGTTTATAGACTCTCCATGTTTGATCATCTTTGTATTTTCACAAATTTATCAACACACTCAGTACATATTTGATTTCTTCTCTCATCACATCTCAGTTGTTTTCAAGATTTATTTATTTTTTATTGAAACACATCATGATTTATATTTCATCATCTGTTTACGCCACGGTACACTTGCACACACATACTGTCTCATTTTATTCATCCAATATACCATATGCAACTCATGCATTGGTTGTCATTAGCAATGTACATTTACATTTGTCACATCAAAATTTAAGGCATTTAGAACATCTCATAATATAGTATGCCCCCGACCCCTCGTTAAAATTTTTTACTGGTATACGAATACCGTAAGTACGGTATATGCTACCAGCCTCCCAATAAAATTCACAATTGGTGGAGAGAATCACAGGTTTCTGGGTCAGATCCTGAAAGAAAGAAGAGAAAGTATGGCATGTTTCGCATCTACCAGTAGTTATTCAGATTGAAACTCCAAATAATTTCTAAAAGTGCAACTGAATTACGATCATATACAAGAATAAAGTCTGGGAATATGAACGAATAAAAGGGACAATGAAGATGCACATTGCAAAAAATGCTTGTTCATAACGCCATTAGGCCTTCTTTTTCTGTTCCAAAATTTGCTTAATGCGTGACAGAAAACATCAAAATAATAATACAGGTAATCAATAAATGAATCAAATTGAAATTATGACATGAAGTTCATGAAACTTTCTTCCGTTTACCTCCCTCATGGCACAAAATTGTCAAATAATACCAATAACTTGTCAAATATTATAACAGCCACGGAAAGGTAAAGCGCCAGCTTACGTTGACGTTGCGATAAACATTACACATGCGTGTCTTATTCGGCTAGCCGCACCGCGCTGTTCGGTCGATTGTGGTCTGAACTTTGCCGCGTTGACCTAAATGCAACATACAAAGACAAAGTCACACCACTCAAAATGTCAGTTTCATGAAGGTAGGTGCGTTTGTTACCGTAATCAAACTTTGAGGGACATTTACGGTAGATACCGGTATGCGGTAGTCATAGTTGCTTCCCTTTTATACCCGCGGATCATGCCCCTCTAAACGGCATTGCCCCAAGCGGCTACGCTCGGCCACCCGACGCGAGTTGTAAACTGGTACGTCGGGCCGGGCCGAGATTGGCTTGGCTCAGAGTCCTATCACCGTGTATAAACCGCACCCCCGACTTTGATTCTGTCCCGCCGTGAAAAAGGTGCGGTTTATACACCGTTACTTACGGTAAAGTATAATATTTTTCAATAGAAATTAAATTAAGATGGAAATAGAGGGACCCACTAAAAAGCAATGCTTGTACAATGTGGGCCCCTCAAAAATAGATAACAAAACCAATAACAGAGTACAAATACAGACATATGTAATCAAATGAGAAAAAAAAATAAATGAGAGAGAAATAATACTCACAAAATATGAAATACGAAGATATCAAAAAATAAAGTTTGTATAGGACAAAACAACCCGTCCTAAAATATATCCACCCTTCCCACCCCCCCCCCCAAAAAAAAAAAAAAAGAGAAAGGGGAGAATGCCCTGAGAAGATGGATGGGTGCTGCTAAACGTAGGTAGAACACATGCCATCGTGGACTCAAGCAAACTGGATTCAATGTGTATAAAAGGAGAAAAAAATATATAAAATGACCTGGAAAGAATAAAATGCGCGAAAAATGTGATTGATGCCGTAAATAAATAAGCGGTAGGAAGGCGGATAAGCGGACAGGAAAGAGAAAAAAGATGAGAGGATAGACACAAATAATATATGAGGTTAAAAACCGAGCACAATTGGGAAGGACTTGTGTCAGATTTTTTTTTTTCAATTAAAAAAAAAGGGATGATTTATGTTTTAATTATAGTCTTTATAGTAAAAATGATGACTAACCTCTTGACAGAGATGATGAATAAGATTTAATTTGAGGATACATTATAAGATTTTAATAGAGATAATTTGAATTTAGTCTTAAAAGAGTTCAAAGATTTTGCAGTTCTTATATCATTATGAAGTGAGTTCCATAACTTCGGTCCCTCATATATAAATGTGTTCTGAGCCAGCAAAGTTCTTAGAAGTGGTAAATGGAATTCACCCAATCGCCTTGTTGGATAGTTATGAATGGATTGATTTTTTGGAAACATTGAATGAAATACATTTGGGAGGTTGTTATTGTTATAATTGTACATAAACTGACCGAGATTGAACAAATACAAGTCTTTAATTTTCAATATTTTATGTTCCAAAAATAATGGGTCAGTATGAGACAAATATGCTTTGTGACATATGACACGAAGAGACTTCTTTTGTAATAGGAGTAATTTGTCTAAGAGTGTTTGATGTGTGTTGCCCCACGCTAAAATTCCATAATTTAAATAAGGTAATATAAGGGATGAATATAATGTAAGCAGGGACGATAATGGTAAACAAAATTTAAGCTTGTTAATTATACCAATGTTGCGTGAAATAGTTTTACATATGTTATCTATGTGGAATTTCCATGAGAGCTTATTATCGACTGTTATTCCAAGAAACTTAATATGGGATACATTTTCCAATACCAGTTGTGGTAACGTTCTCAAAATGAGTTTGAATGGAATCCAATAAAATTATCACCCAAGTGTTTGTATTTATGAATGAAAAATGTGTGCCAAGTGGACCTTGGAAGAAAATGCATAATTGCTGAGAAATTAAGCATGGAATTCCCTCAAATGTCGGGTATTTTTCTGTGCCATATTAATACACTGTCCCACATATGCTTTTCTGTGTTAGTGATCATCAAAATTATCGGTTTTGAGCCAAGACTTCATGATTTCACAAACATAATTTTACATCAATGTACCAGATCTAGATATATGATAATATAGTGACAATTAATATTGATTATAAAGACTTTCTCATGAATATCATTGTTTGCTGCAACTACGATATTTTTTTATTATTTTTGGTAAATAAACTTCTTTTTTTTAAACCTATAGAAATTTACTTTTAACATAATTGTACAACAATAGTTGGGTCATGCATATCCAGAGGCCAGAAACTCCCACATAAAAGTACTTCTGAAAGAAATTGTATCAGAGAATTTCATTTACAAACAAGATAAAAAGAGCTCATAATAGAATTAATATCCTCACAAAGTAATAGTATACCGGTAATCACTGTATGTGTTTCGATTTGAGTGCCACAGATAATTAAGGGCCCTTGGACTTTTGAAACTGAAAATTTCATAAATCAAACTTCAAGTGGAGTGAGAGATGAAAGTTTGTGGATTACATTGTATATTTTCAAGGAAAAGAACATATTTAATCAAGATGATAAGTGTTAGGAAGGAAGCATGTGTATCCAATGACATCGTTGAAGGAATTGTCACATGCTAATTGTAAGGGGAATTCCTTACTAATAATTATTGGATGAGTCATCGATTAGAGGCACACCTCTTCTGTTTTTTATTTCTTTTTATCTATTTCTATATTGTCTTTTATCAGGCTAACTTTTTTCATCAACTTCACACCTTTCTCTCTTCCTTTATAGATTTATTCATCCTTTCTCAATTTCTATTTTTTTTTAAATCATCCTTGAGCTCCATAATTAATATCTATTTGGCAAAATGAAGACAATACAAGGAATACAATGATACAAAATACATGTTTCCTCTAACCATTGTTATATGAAAAAGGGGGAAATTCTTTTTTTTTTCTTTTAGTCTCTCCCCTCCTACCACTCCCCTCCCCACCTCTCTTTGTGTATCACATACCCTTTTTCACTCCTTTATATAAATATATATATATGTATATTTATATAAAGGAGAAAGAAGAGAGTCAAGGAGGTATATATATATATATATATACCTCCTTGACTCTCTTCTTTCTCTCCCCCTCTGTCTTTCCCTTACTCTCTTTCAGTCATGCCACCTATTCAGATATAATTTCTCCACTCATCCCTTGCATTCTTTCTTTCCTCCTTATCTATTCTTTCTCCCTCTCTCTCTTTCTGTTTGAAACACCCATCTTTTTCACTCCCACTTTACTGCCTTCCACCCTGTTCGTTAAGGCTCTCTCTTTCTCTTTCTTCTTCTCTCCCTTTCTCTGTCTTTGCCTTCCCCTCGTTCAATCATGCCTTCATTGAAATATAATTTCTTTCCCTGTTCGAGAGTAACAAGGGCAATAACCCATAGCTAATTCCTTGTGACAACTGAGTTTGCGAGATATAGAAAATCTACATCCTGTAAAAATCAAGTCGTATCCAGCTAATATAGATTACTTCTTAATAATCCTTTCTTTATTCATCTTCCCCAGGTTGTATCACCCCTCGGCTCTCATGCTAGTGACTACCCCATGTTTATTGTTAGAGATGGACGATGCGGGGACTGGCAGAACAGGAACACCAACACTAACCGACCCGAGAGGTACCTTAGGGTGCGTCATGTTGATGAGAATGGGAGACTCATCGCCCCCGTCAAGGAATCTGAAGACTTTGTCCTTCTTGATAGCTAGGGGTTATACCCAAGATTAGTAAGATCACAAGGCATGAAGAGAGTCGGAACAAGAATATCAACAATAAAGAGTAGAAAGATGTATGTACCTCAAGGTGGGTCATGTTGATAAGAATGGGAGACTCATCAAGGAATCTGAAGACTTTGTCTTGTTAAATAGCCAGAGGTCACAAGGGATTGTTGTGGGTATAACTATAATCAAATCAAGAACATCATGAGAATAGAAGAAGACTCACCGCCTCTGTCATAGAATCCGAAGACTTTGTTCTTTGAGATCAACCACAAAGAACTAGTGTAAGAAAGCTATTTCTTGGATTGCTAGTGATGCTGCGGTAGAGGACTTCAAGCCTATAATGAAATCTGAGGACTAAGCCGTTCTTGGAATCAGCTGAATGTGATGCGGCAAACCCAAGATAAATACAGGCTATGTCTTGGCAATGCAAATTATTGACTCTTTAGGGAGGCTTCAGGTTTGGTACTGTAAGCTGAGATTGGTGTTTATGCAAAGCCCAGGGTGTAAGTCTCAGAAGTCCAAAATACATGTCTGTCCCAATTAGAAGAGTGTTGAATTGAAAATCCCACCACTTTAGAATCAGTTGTCTAATGAGTTTTTTTTTTTCATCATCAGTTGGTAATCATTTCTTATCTATCTGGTGTTTGTGCCAAAACAGAATGGTGTAAAACTTTTCTGATGTGGACAGCTGGATATTTCGAGTTGTTGTATTATCACTCTGTTTTGTTTTTGACAGTGCACACTACCAGGGGTGTGAGGGTTAAACTTTTCTAATGTCACATTTTTCTTTTGATTTTTCACTTCAGCTTATTCCAGCTTTTCTCTTTGTGAAAGTATGGGAGATCTGTCAATTCCAGCTATTTTTCAACGTTCTTAGGCTTTTTTCCCCCCACCTCATTTTATCTTTTTTTATCTGTGATCTCTCACACCCCAGCACTACACAAACACCACCCACAACACCTAACTTGAAATAAATCTGGTGTTTGTATAATCTTTCAAAACGGTCAAGTCCACAGCACCAAGTTGATTTGAAGAAAAGAGAAAAATCATACAGGTGTTAATTCAATTTAAAAAAAAAACCCCATCAATATCAATTGTGAATTTTAAGATGAAAGGGTATTTTTCTGTTTTTGCTGAGTTTCCTAAAAGGCAATATGTAAATGAGGGAACTGATGACATCACTTGCAACCATTGGCCCAAATTCATAAAAGTATCTTTGAATCCTTGGTCAGCTACCATGGTTTAAGTCTCTCTTTTTTGTTTTCATTTTTACAGTTTCCTGTACACACAACATTGTTCTTAATTTTTAAAGTTTATTTTACTCAAGTTGTACAAATTGTGTTTTTTAATGATCTGTTCATTTAAAAGTCCCTCACTCAACTTACATATTTGTTTATTCAAGACAATATTTTTTTTAATTAGTTGTAGAAAGTACTACTAGGCCAAAATTGTATACTTATTGGTTCTTACTGTAGTTTTCAATTTGGATATTTTCACATTGTCCTTAATTTTCCTGAGATGGCAGTATTGTACAAGGACACATTTTCATGAGATCTCAGGCATTATGTCTGCTGCTATTTTCCACTGCCATGCTATGTACTTACATACATATACCCTTGTTATGTACATTGTGTATATAAAATCTTGTTATCTATTTTGTTTTATTCTGTTTTTTGTGTGTCTTCTAATATTTTTTATTTTCAAAAAAAGTGTGATGTCATTATGATTTGTGAAAGTACTTATTTCCCATGATCTTGCTGTTTCTATGAACAATTATTTTAAAAAAAAAACATTCTCTCAATTTATTTATATGGGTAGAAATAGAATTCATTGAAATTGTGTCCTAGTATTTTCGAGAGATGCATGTGATTAATATTGCTCTTTAAAAAATGGAAAATTATAAACCCATTTTAATATTTTCAATGCTACATGTATGTCTACCCACAACAGTCTAAAATCATATTTCAATCATATTCTCTGTTGATTATTAACATTGCAAAAAAGACATGTACTATACACATTAACTTTTGAAACAGATTTGATTGGAATTCATTTAAAGTGTTTTTTTTTAATAGAATCAAGTATCAATGCAAGTGAGTTTATATCCATGCTTCCAACACAGTAATGATGATGATTATCATATTATTATGCTATTTTAGATAACCAGCATAAATGACAGTATTTTAGTATTTATCATATGATTTTTTTTTCAAAATTGACTGAAAATGTGGATAATGATTGAAATTTTATTGTACATTGTATTGACTAGAAGATGGGTGTTCCATAAAGCTGTTTGTGAATTGCATATGAATTAGGATTGGATGGAAAATATCCTATTATTGAAACATAGTAACTATTATCTAATGATTCAGTAATGGCAACAATACAGATTTGATTTACAGCAACAAATCCACTCTACAAAATACTTAAGTTTATTAAATTGTGGTCAGTAGTCTGGGTCTTTAATATTGAAAATCATTGTTTTGACTAAAAATCTTATCTATTGATAAATGTTTAACTTTGGCTGAACGAAAAAAAAAATCATCTAATACCATATTCAAGTTGTCATTAAAGTCATTCATATCTAAAAAGGTTTAAGAAACTTTTATGAACCCTTTCCACAGAAATGATATTCATGTTTACTTTCATGTGCTCCTATTTGTAAAATGTGTGAATATGAAGTAAGTATCTACATGTATGAAATAAGATGTTGGAATTATACATGTGTGTACAGTATGACATGGAATTATTTTGATTGCATTATGTTTCAAAGTTGTGGAGGAGGAGGTATCAGTAATGGTGTATAAATCTTGAATGTGTACTTATCTTTCCTCCACAAAGTGTTTCGAACGAGCAAATTTATTTTAGATATTTCTTTGTTCCATTTTATCACAGAAAGAATTTTTATTTTATTATCTTAATGTACAAAATAGTTTATCCAAAATTTGATTGTGTACTATCTTTTTTGTATATTATGTCAAGGTTCTTGTTTAAAGAGTGCTTATATTTAGTTATAAAATGAAACATTTTTAGTTAGTTTGTTTTTAATTGATTATGGGATTGTGCAGTTTAGAATTGAATGTAAACAATATACTGTATTTTTTGTTTTAATATGTGGGATATTAGGTGGAATTTTAATTATTGTAATGAGTTATCTGGGTACTTATAGAATTGTTCTTCAAAGTCAATGGTGCCAATATGACCATGGTTACGTTCAACTAAATGCTCTGTAATATACAAGAAAAAGAATATAGAATTACCTAGTCCGTATCCATGAATTTCAACTCGCTCTCATTGTTTTTAGATAAATTTTCTTTCGTTTACTGAAATATCTGTGCATGAAATTTCATTCATTATGAAAGCTAACAATCTATCTTTAGAATGAAATATATCAAATTTAAATGATATAATTTATTTAATGTATGTATATTTTGTTGATGATCATCATTACTGAATTATATGTTTTATTATCTCTGTATTCTATTACTTGCTCTATTGAAGCTCGTAGTTAAAGGTAAAGTCCACCTCAGAAAAATGTTGATTTTAATCAAAAGAGAAAAATCAGACAAGCACAATGCTGAAAATTTCATCAAAATCGGATTTAAAATAAGAAAGTTATGACATTTCAAAGTTTCGCTTATTTTCAACAAAATAGTTATATGAACGAGCCAGTTACATCCAAATGAGAGAGTCGATGATGGCACTCACTCACTATTTCTTTTGTTTTTTATTGTTTGAATCATTCAATATTTCAAGTTTTACGAATTTGACAAGTAGGACCTCCTTGCCTGAAGCATAAAATTTTAAAATAATGGAATTCCACGTGTTTAGGGAGGAATGAAACTTCATTTTACATGACAATGACAAGAAAATCAAAATATTTCATATTTCATATAATAAAATACAAAAGAAATAGTGAGTGAGTGATGTCATAAACTCTCTCATTTGGATGTAACTGGCTCGTTCATATAACTATTTTGCTGAAAATAAGCGAAACTTTAAAATGCCATAACTTTCTTATTTTACATCCGATTTTGATGAAATTTTAAGTGTTGTGCTTGTTGAATTTTTCTCTTTTTATTCAAATCAAGTTTTTGTTGGGGTGGACTTGTCCTTTAAAGAATATAATGTTCCCCATGCATATGAGTCTGCTGGACTTGTCCAATGTAAATTTAGTCAATTTTGCTAAGTATGGTAATCACATATTTGTGAACACAGTATTAATGTAGGTCTGTATCAAACAGCATTATGAGGTTGAAATTAAGGGATTGCTTGTAATATGGTTTCCACTGCCACATTTCAGGAACTATGAGGTTCCTGTATAAGTGATGGGACAATAGATTCCCATGATATTTTCAATCGGGAACTCCGGTGACATCTCTGTACAGATATGACAATGGCAAGTTATAGTAGTTTTATGTTTCAAATTTTATACATCATCACTTTATGATTGCAATGATTATACAGTGAAATTTGTATTTAGACACCACCTGAGAGAGACAGGATTTAAACAGGGAAAAATTTACATGGGGGCTGGGGGCAATTTAGCCCCGAAATGCTCAAAAAAGCCCTGGAAACTAAAAAAAAAGGTAGCCCTGGAAAATCCCCATTCATTGCAATGTTAATGCTCATCCAATGTTGAAGATTTAGGCAATAAGTTGTGAAAAGCAAGACCCCAAAAATAAAATTTAAAAATATTACTCAATTTTGCCTGGACAGGAATACATGTTATTATAAGCAGAAAAAAAATCATAGACAGGTTTTTGTATTGTGTCAATAGTGAATTATGTTCCAGGTACCCAAACTTGCATTGTTTCTGAACAAGTGACCCTCAAAGTGATCTGGACAAGTCTGACTGTACTTCCTTTCACATGCAGGCTCTGACATTTATTTTCATCTGAATCAGAATCTGTTTACAATATACATGTAGATCCTCATTAGCGATTTTTTAATGCGGAAGCTCTTAGACAGCACAATATAATGAGAAGCAATTATATCCTATGAAATGGTATCAATTTTATTGTATGATGGTAAATATACACCATTAAGTTATTCTTCATTTTATGTTTTTATTTGATTTATGTCCTGATTTCACGTTGAGATGCTTGATTGGGTTTTAAGTTAGGCTTACAACTTCACAGTGAGTTTTTAAGAGTGCTATATCTTCCAAGTAAGCACCCCCTTCCCATTCATGCATGCAGGTGCAGTTTTCAGCATCTGTTTTTGTGCTGTGATGGGCAAAAGCAGTATGAGGATTTCAGGTATATTCAACCCTTCATTTTGGAGAAAAAATTCAAAAGATTTGTGGCAAGGAAGATTGGCTGTTGTAGAACATGTATGGAGAGGATGACTGTTCTTTAACTACTTTCTAGGGAGATGTCTTTGATAGTGGTCCTATTCCATCTATCCCCTGCCAAATGTTGCTATGTATTTTTTTTTCTCAATGAAAAAAAAGTCAAATATCAGAGCCTGTCTGGAAAGATTTTGTTCCTATTTTGATAGGCTCAGGTGGTTGATAAAATGTGTGGTTGAAGAGGTTGTCATACCTCGGTCTTACAAGAGATAAAATTAGTCCGATCATCCTCAACTGTATGAAATTCCCTCAATATCATAAGTTTCTCTACAGGAAATTTGCTCAATGTCCTTTGTAAACAGAGAGAAGCACACTGCATTTTAAAGAAAACAATGAATGTATAGGCATTGAGTGATCTGGGGCCCGTCTTTCAAAGAGTTGCGATTGATACGATCAATCGCAACTAGGGAAAGCCAGCAAAATCAACATGAAATACATGTTTGTTCAAAAAAAAATTCTAGATATGAGTGTATATCCATAAAGTCATTGATTTCTTGACAATTTGGTGTATTTTCATTTGTTTACAAAGGACATTTTGCAAATTTCCTGTAGAAAAATTATGAGACTGACGGATTTCCACAGAGTTACGATTGATTGGATCAATGGTAACTCTTTGTAAGACAGGCCCACATCAACCTCAACTGCATGGAAATCCTCCATCGTCACTGTGTTTCCTACAGGAAATTGCACAATGTCCTCCCTCAACAAAACAAGCACACTGAAATTTCAAGTAGATGATGAATTTATACATCACATCTCAGAAATATTTTGAACCAACATGCATTTTAAGACGTCGGCATTGCTGACTTTCCATATTTGTGGTTAATAGGATCAATCACAACTCTTTGTAAGATGTTGGCCTGGATCTGGCATGCATATTGCAAGCCATTTCATCATATAATCCTCTTTTTTTATAACAGGAATTGCCATTTGTTGGTATAAAAAATTTGATTAAATGATGAAACACTGACTAATGATTTGTAAGTCCACATAATGTGTAACGGCCGTTTTAAGGTAAACATTCCCAGGTTTCAAAAGGGGGCTATTGGATAATTTTTTTGCATGCTGTTCTCCTGCAATCTTCATTACGAAGATCATAACTGTAATTTGCATGCACCTGTCATCAGCCAGTTGCACATGCTCAGTACACAGGGGCGGATCCAGCCTTCACCAATGGGGGGCTGGGCCTCTCGGGCCCCCCCCCCTTGGATCCGCCTATGGTACATATACGCTGTGCTGCTATTGGCTACATCGGCACTGGCTCAAACCTCTCCTGACGTCAAGGATCTTTGAACAGCAGTCAAAGCATACGAGAACTGAGAGTCATCAAGGTTTGAGCATTCAGAACGTGGCATTTGCGTAAGCATCGTACTCAACGGGCAGTTGGCGCAACATGCAGGGCTCACTGGGAATGTATACCTTGGGTGGGGGAGTCAAATATATTGCTGTACACATGTGTGACCCAAAAAAAAGTTTAAAGGGGTGTTTTTCAGTTTTGGACGTGGGCCGCGCTTACACTCGTTAGGGGTATCAAAACACTGATTTTTAAAAAAGGAGTGGTTTTGAAAGGGGCCAAAATGTGTAAATGAAGCCTGTGAAAAACTTGTTTATGGGGTGTTTGGAAATAATTTAGTCACGCATGTGTACAGCAATACATTTGACTGGCTCCCCAGGTGTATACCTTTCATATTTTTTAGATAATTTATCAAGGCAGGACTTGAATTTGTGTACAAAAAAAGGTATTGGTACCTTAACATCATAATTTCAGTCATAGAAAGCAACATTTTAATGTACAATATTAGTTATTCTTGATGATTTTTTTTCTCCACTTTTATCTATTAGGTCAAAATGTCTTCCCTGTCTGGGTATTGTATGAGAAAAGATATGTTTTATAGTTTCATTCACTAAAATGAAATGCAAGTCCTATAAAGAGAAAATTGTATATACCCTCTCAAACATTGTACAACGATGTTATATCTTCTCAAATTTGACAATAGACAAATGTATTCAAAGTGGGTAGTACTTCAACAAAAGTAAATACGAAGGGTTCAATTCAAAAGCACAGGATTGATATTGGATCATTGAAAACGGTTCCTCATGAGCGATATTAATAGTATTTTTAACAAAATCCCTGCTCCAGATTTTCCTTTTAATCATTTTAATACCATTCAAGCATACTGGTATCCATTTATTCTAAATGTGCATTTTGTCACGGTCTTGTTACGGTAGTATGATTTAGAGTGGCAAGTGATTAGAGATATAAGGAACCTATACATTCCAATGTCTTAATGTAGTTCATTTTGAGATGTACATGTATATTGTTGATGTGTGTATATAGAAAGATGTCTATGGATAAATCATATATAACTGTTGTTATCTGCAGTTGTCACTAGTTGAATGTAGAATATAAATAGAGCATAAATATGAATATGAATATAAAGAAAGAAATATGTCTTTGTAATGCTTGTTTTCAATTGAATAGCAAAAACTACAACCCCCCCCCCTTTCAAAAAACATGTACCATAACTTTAAAACAAATTTCTGTAGACTCCAGCTCACATTCTTTGCGAGCTCCATCTCATCGGGGGTAACAAAATCAATTTCAGCGAATTCATTTATAATTGAAAATAATTTTTATCTATCAAATCATGTATGCCATGTGAGTTACCTAATCATATATATATATATATATATGCAAAAAAGAGAGGCAAATTTCTAAAAGTCACAAAGGAAACCGTGGTGGACTTTGTGATATAGAATAACTATATTTCTGGTGCATTTAAAGTGCTACAAATCTGTCGTTTGACACCCCCCCCCCTAACACCTATTTGTGTGTGAGAGAGAGGGGGGGGGGGATGGAGAGAGAAAGATAGAGGGGGGATGACAACAGACAAGCAAAGTAGTCTGTTGATATAGAATGAGAATGATGAAGAGAGAGATACAAAGAGTGACAAACAGAAATAGACAACCTGCCATGTAATGGCAAAAGTATCCGTTTGCTACCAAAAACACTATTTTTTTTGGGGGGGGGGGGGGTTTGGCTTTTCTATATTCCTTGAATTTGTTTCTGATTTATATAGCATTGAATTATGTTTGAATGGAAGTGAAATAAAGAATTGAATTGAAAATTATGGGGGGAAAAGAAGTGACCATATAAATTATGATTGCAATATATAATTATGGTTCATCTTATTTGCTAGTGTAATTTGGCATAGACACTGGCTAGGATAATAGCCCGATAATTTATGTCTAGCCCTCTCCATCAGAGATGAAATGAGAAACAAAAATATTTACAGTTTACTGGACCGGACTTGTTGTTCTGGGGTGGTATTCTGAAGTCATTTTATCTTTAAAATATTTTATTTTATCTCTTAAAATGAAATTGGTATTCTGAGATGAGATTTTATCTCTCAGATAAAATTTTAGATTTTATCTTGCGTATAAATTTTATCTTGCGTATCTACAGATGATACGCAACAGAACAATGCCTGCGTACACATACCCATCGCGAATCTGGGGTGGTATTCTGAGATCCATTTTATCTCGGATAAAATAAAATATTTTATCTCCGTTAAAATCAGTGAAATAAAATACCCTTAAAATCTCTCCGAATTGGTATTCTGAGAACCATTTTATCTTCTTTTTATCTCTGTAAGACACACCTATTTTTTAATCAATATCCAATTAAAAACGCGCTTTTATAGCTCTCGCATATCACTCAACCAAATAAAATTCATTCCGCCAGGAGGTGTGGCAAAGGGGCCAGATTGCGTCAATTTATTGACTTCAAATACGCTTGCACTATACGCTTGCGCGTCTTTACGGAGATTTCTTTTTAACAAAAAAGACAATGCTCTTATCTTTTTTCGAAGTCTATATCGCATCTTTTCAAACATCATTTCAAAGACAATATTAGTAAAGAAAAGTCTTATGAAATACTCTCTGATTGTACAGGAACAACGTTAAGGTGTTATTCTCAATAAGTATATAACTTTTCTTCATTTTCATGTCACCATTTGGGGTTAATTCACCTAGAAATACCGGTGAAATCAACGTCGCAGAGATAAAATAGCCTCTACCCTCTTTTAAATTTATTTTATTTTTTCTTCAAAGTAACATGGGCGCAAGCAAATCATCTGCGTTGCAATGGCCAGATACGCGATGGGTATGTGTACGCAGGCATTGTTCTGTTGCGTATCATTCGTAGATACGCAAGATAAAATTCATACGCAAGATAAAATCTACAATTTTATCTGAGAGATAAAATCTCATCTCAGAATACCAATTTCATTTTAAGAGATAAAATAAAATATTTTAAAGATAAAATGACCTCAGAATACCACCCCTGGTCACAGCAACGCAGATGATGTGCTTGCGCCCATGTTACTTTGAAGGAAAAATAAAATAAACTTAAAAGAGGGTAGAGGCTATTTTATCTCTGCGACGTTGATTTCACCAATATTTCTAGGTGAATTAACCCCAAATGGTGACATGAAAATGAAGAAAAATTATATATTTATTGAGAATAACACCTTAACGTTGTTCCTGTACAATCAGAGAGTATTTCATAAGACTTTTCTTGACTAATATTGTCTTTGAAATGATGCTTGAAAAGATGCGATAAAGACTTCGAAAAAAGATGAGAGTATTGTCCTTTTTGTTAAAAAGAAATCTCCGTAATACGTGTAAGCGTATAGTGCAAGCGTATTTGAAGTCAATAAATTGACGCAATCTCACCCCTTTGCCACACCTCCTGGCGGAATGGATTTTAATTGGTTGAGTGATATGAGAGAGCTATAAAAGCGCGTTTCTAATTGGATATTGATTAAAAAATAGGTGTGTCTTACAGAGATAAAATGAAGATAAAATGGTTCTCAGAATACCAATTCGGAGAGATTTTAAGGGTATTTTATCTCATTGATTTTAACGGAGATAAAATATTTTATTTTATCTGAGATAAAATGGATCTCAGAATACCACCCCTGAATAATAAAAAGACCTTAATGTCAATATTTTTATGAAACATTTTATTCTTTTATATATAGTTTATATCCTTCTGTCACTGGTGTTGCAACGAGACCCTCTGGCTCCATTGGCCACCTAAAAAATTGGGTGTCGATAGGTATGGGCATAGGCGGCGGAAGCGGGGGGGACGGGGGGGACGGGGGGGACGTGTCCCCCCCTAAATTTGAGGAGGGGGGGACGGTCCCCCCCTAAATTTGTTGTTGATAACCTTTTTTTTTTTTTTTTTTTTTTTTTTTTTTTTTTTTTTTTTTTTGCTTGTCAATTTATTTTCCTACGTCCCCCCTAAAATTTTTGGGTTGAGAACCTTTTTTTTTTTTTGCTTGTCAAAATAATTTTGGTTGTCCCCTCCTAAAATTTTTGGCTTCCGCCGCCAATGGGTATGGGGGGTGCTGACACAAATATATTTGATTTTTGTTTATAGTGTAGAGGAGATGGGGTGCCAGTGGCAAAATGAGCCGAAATTCTAAGGGATCGATATGCGTTTTTTCCTTTAAAAACCTTTAAGTGAGTGAAGTGTGGAAAAAAAATGTTAGAAATTTTTGATAGAAATATCTTATTATTGACATAATATTTTTACAGGAATGCATGTTCTATCTCTTCTTTTCCTTTCCTTCTCCCTTTTTTTTCCTTGGTCGTAGAACTTTTGGATGTCCATGGCCCCCTAAGTCCCATCATTACGTCACTGTTGGGATAATCCTTGAGACTGAAGTTTTAAGTACATCTTGACTTTATTTTCATAGGTACTTCGTAGGGCCGCTAGAGCATTCATCAGAAATGCGAGCGCGAAGATCAAGCTCTGTTTCCAGGACTCTTGTCGGTTTTCACGGATCTTTCTGAAACATAAATGTTTTATTGCATTTCATCCAGGAATTCTTTTGTTTCTCCATCTGTTTCTTACAGTTTCCGAAATGAACAATAAACAAGAAAAAAAATCGATGGTGCATACGATAATCACAACTACATGCCACATAATTCATCAAAATTATAATAATGTTCTACCGTAAATTACTTGGGTGATGATAATAGTATAATACAGGCCATCGATCTACCGAAATATGTATATAATGTTTATTTATTCATTTTTTTTTTTTGGGGGGGGGCATCACCCGGGATCGACACCAATAATAAAAGAAAGGCCAAATATGTTTACTGCTCAACAGGCTGCTCAGAACAGGCCGACAAATATTTCACTTCTTGTTTGTATTGGATGTCATATGACAAAAGGCCCTGTGTGCAGTGCTATATACCACAAAGGTCATGAGGTCATAGGCGGCGGAAGCGGGGAGGGGGGGGGGGAACGGGGGGAACGTGTCCCCCCTAAATTTTAGGTGAGGGGGGACGGTCCCCCCTAAAAAAAATTTTGATAACCTTTTTTTTTATGCTTGTCAATTTTTTTCCTGCGTCCCCCTAAATTCACGTAGACCCCCCTTGAAACGTGTGTTGTCCCCCCCCCCTAAATTTAGGTTGATGACCTTTTTTTTTTTGCTTGTCCAAAATTTTTGGTTAGCAACTCATAAAAAAAAAACTTTTGGGGGGGCGCTTGTCCAATTTTTTAACTGTGTCCATCCCAAAATTTCAGGTGGACACCCCCTAAATTTTTTGTCTTCCGCCGCCAATGCATGGGGTCATGGGTGGGTCCGACATGCCAGCTAGACCGTTTCTTTTCCCTCGGAAAAAAGTTGTCAGATCTGACAACTATCCTTTATTCTGATTGGCCGAGAAGCACGCAGTTCCTATTGGGCAACAAAACTGTCGGATAAAACAGGACTAGTCGGATTGTCGGGTTTAAAACGTCAAGCGAGTCCTTATTTCATGAAACGTACGCTCCACAAAATTAATCCCAATTAACCAAAAAGAAATAAATAGAAACTGTTTTAAAAAGGTCAAAAAGGAAATTACCAGGGAAAATGTGGGCATGTTACCATGATAACTGATCGACAAGTTTGTAGATTGTTCTTGCTGCCCATTGGTCAAAAGTTTGTTGGCGTGCGCTCTCTCAAGCATGTCGTAAACAACACTCCACGCGATAACTTCACCAGCACCAGCAGAGGGTTCATCCGGTGTATCCACGAATTCCTTCTATTCGGAATTCCCCAGCAGCTCGAGCAGCTTGAGCTCTCCTTTCAACGTACTTCGCTGTTCGCTCCACCATGCGACTGAATCGGCCAATCAAACATTCGGTCCCAATTCTATATGCTGATTGAGTAAAAAACATTAATTTTATTTGTATTAAAGGGATTAAAAGAAGTTAATTTGAAAACAGAAAAACCAAAAAAAATGATAAATTTAATATGCTTTTATCGGCTAAGAAAAAGGTAAAAATTCGTTGTCAACTCTCAAAAGAAAACTTCAGTCCAGTCAGGGCGATGTGCGGCTAGCCGGCGTTCGTTCGGGCAGAGCAGAAACTTGGGCTTGGGCTTTTTACACATACGCAAACACTTATTTGTCACTCACTTCTTCCTCTTTCAAAAAACGGCTCATCATCTGATCATCACTTCCAAAATAAATGTGGTGGTACAAAGGGAGGGGTTACTTTGGTTCCGGCTTTGGTTGCATTCGGGGCAGTGCGAACTGGCTGAGGATTGCCCCCATGCGTTAGATCATTGGTACCGAGTACAATATTACAGAGTTCTTTGTTGGGCGAACCGCTCTAAGCGCAAGCGCATGATCGGATAGCTATAGAGAACCACATGTTTAGCTAGCTGCGCAATATTGATCGCACTTTGACACTTGACTGAACTCATCCTGAATAATTGCACATGCGATGATTAATATCTTGGATTTTTGAGAGGGAATCATTTTGTGAGGCTTTACATGAGTTTTATTTAGCTTGAAATAGTTCATAATAACAAGATGTCAGAAGACTGGGATGCCCCTTCGTCGTCGGTAAGTTTTCTCGTGATTACCCAAGGCCCAACCAAACAAATTTGCACTCGTTTTTCAGTGTGCTGGTGTGTAGCGTTGAAAGTTAACTGTGTGTGTGGTCTCTGACTATGGCCATGCTGCTGTGACTGTGTGAGTGTGAATATGAATCATGAAGTGATGATGCTTCTGTAGTTGAATTTAAGTTACAAACGTACATTGTATCTGTAGACTTTAGGCTTATCTTGCAATATGGAGATCCATTTTGTTAATGTTAAATTTAATGGATCAAAACTGTCTGCTCAGGCCAAGGCAGGTAATGGGGGGGGGGGGAGGATGGGTAACCCACGGAGGGGACCCCCATTTTTACACTCAAATTTCCTTTCCAAGGCATAGCATTTGGCATGCCAAGCATTTTTATCTTAAGTTATTGAGAAAAAGAACAAAGAAAGCGGCTCCAATGCATAGCATTTTCTTCTCATTGAGAAAAAAGAAGAAAGAAATCCGCTCCAAAGCTTCGCATGCATTTCATTACACCGTTCCGGTCACATTGATCCGCTACAATGAGCTGCGATTTTGGTAAAAAGCGGCCGCAGAGCAGTGTCCAACCATCGCCTCTGCGCGAGTGCACCCAGCCCAGCGACCGTACCCCGGGCTAGCTGCATGCACGTACATGTATGCCCGTTCCATGGGGATGCATATGCACTCCCAGGCAGGCGACCTTTTCCAAGGACCCCGTTTTCGCAAATTTGTAGTTCTGAAGCCTGTTCCAAGGACCCTCCATTTTACAATAAGCCCGCTCCAAGGCCCCCGTTTTTTGTCTCGCCCCTGGCACACCCCTACCACTTTTTTGGTCGAGTACCCCCCCCCCTTGGGCAATGGCAGAAGCAGAAGAGGAGCCACTGCCTCTGGCATGCACTGATTCCAACCAATTACCAAGTCGTTGAGCATTGCCAATTAATTGAATTATACCATTGCGTTGGAGTTGTAAATTTAAATGTCTTCTACGTCTTGACTTGCGCATGCATGGGCATGATTGACCCTGGGAGCTCCGGCCCGCTTCCAATAAGTATATAAACTGAATTAAATAAAATTAATATGAAAAATGAATTGATGAAAAATGAAACAAAAATCAAGAAAGGAATGTGGCGCTTGTTTTAATTTAATGCCATCTAATTTTCATCTAAAATCGGCTAGAAAAGCAAGGAATCAAGTTTTTAGAAGAAATAGAGAGGAAAACAAACCTGGTCCATCACCTTTACAAGTTTCAATCCTGCCTCAATTTAAGGGTAATCACTCCTCCAATACTGTTCACAGACACAGCTTTGTCCTCTGTCATTGTGCATTGATTATTATTGGCACAGGCCTAATTATTCATCACCTACAATGAATGGGAGCTTATTTGACTTTCTTCTTACAATAAAGCTACCTTGTAGCTTACTGCTCCTTATTCCATTTCAAAGGGCAGAAATTGAGAACATGGTATGATTACATGAAAAGAGGTATTAAGGGGGTGCAGTTATGTATGTGGAGTTGCTGATCTGGATTGAAGAAGGGGTAATTGTCTGACAATTAAACAGCAATCCCTCCATTTCAGTGTGGACCTACTGTGATTTCAGGGAAGGAATAAATTAGAGAATTATGAGGGTAGGATTAGAGTGGTGGTCTACATGTACTGGGATAACAGAAACAGGACTAAATTAAAGGTCAAGTCCACACCAGAAAAATGGTTATTTGAATCTATTGATAGTGAAAAATCAATTGGGCATATTGCTGGAAATTTCATCAAATCGGATGTAATATTGGAAAGTTATGACATTATAAAGTTGCACTTATTTTTTACAAGACACTTTGATATTATGCACAACTCAGTGACATTGCAAATAATAAGATTCTTTTTTTTAATTAAGTGAAATTGTAAAATGTCATAACTTTTATTTTTTCATCCGATTTTGACGAAACTTTCAGTGTTATGCTTGTTGTATTTTCCCCTTTTGAGTCAAATCAACTTTTAATTTGGGTGGACTTGTCCTTTAAGGCATGTTTCCATATTCTTGTCTAGAAATTTGCTTTGACTGCTAAAGGTGAATATTTACCTGTAATTGGCATTTCCACAAGCATTTATTCAGGGTTCTCACAGTCATGGAAAATCCTGGAAAAATTTGTGGTTAGGGAAAAGTCAGGGAATTAAGAAAATTTATGAAAAGTCATGGAATTGTGTTCGAGATAATTTTAAATTATGGGTTTTGGTGAAACAAAAATGGTGCTCTGTTCAGAAACAGCCCATACAGATGTTCATGTCATGAGTAAGATAGTGGGTGGAGCGGTTGGCTGTGAGGGGAGGTGGAGGTCATCATAACGTGTCTGATTTTGGAAAATGTGCCAGAAAGGAAGTCATAGAAAGCAGCAATTTAGTCATGGAATTCTGTTTTCAAATTTTATGTAGGAACCCTGTTATTGATCAGGAATGACTTCTGTGCACAATTGCATGAAGGAGAATGCATAATTTTTTTTGTTTGATTTATTGATATATTTATCAGCAATATTCAGATAGTAAGAAAGGTTTAAGAAAGTGTAGAAAAGATCAATTTGATGCATTCCACATGGTTTCAGTGCTGTAAATTGTAAACAAAGGTCTTGCGGATGGAAGGAACACATAATATGTAGAATTTTGAACTAATGACAGTGATTAAAAGATGAGATGGATCCAATAAACTTCTCATTGAATAAACTTTAAAAACATTTGATCGTTTATTCTATCGCAGCTCAAATTTTTCCTTTTCTGTCCATATTTTGTTTTTACAGGGTGGTACCAGCTTTGAAAAGAAAAGTTATGGTAAGGATTCTTCAAGCTTATCACTCACAAAATGATTTAGTTGTTTTCAGTTCTTAGTTTCAATTGTAAATTTGTTATGTTCAGGGCAAGAATGATTGTTCAAGCAATCATACAATGTTATTTTTAAATTAGGTTTTTGTCTCACCTGCATAGCAGAGTGAGACTATAGGCGTCGCTTTTCCGACTGCGGCGGCGTCAACATCAAATCTTAACCTGAGGTGAAGTTTTTGAAATGACATCATAACTTAGAAAGTATATGGACCTAGTTCATGAAACTTGGCCTTAAGGTTAATGAAGTATGACTGAACATCCTATTAGAGTTTCATGTCAAATGACCAAGGTCAAAGGTCATTTAGGGTCAATGAACTTAGACCATGTTGGAGGAATCAACATCAAAATCTTAACCTGGGGTTAAGTTTTTGAAATGTCATCATAACTTAGAAAATATATGGACCTAGTTCATGAAACTTGGACATAAGATAAATCAAGTATCACTGAACATCCTGCATGAGTTTCACATCACATGTCCAAGGTTAAAGATCATTTAGGGTCAATGAACTTTGGCCGAATGGGGGTATCTGTTGAATTCCCATCATAACTTTGAAAGTTTATGGATCTGATTCATGAAACTTGGACATAATGGTAATCAAGCATCAATGAACATTTTGTGCAAGTTTCAGGTCTCATGATTAAGGTCAAAGGTCATTTAGGGTCAATGAACTTTGGCCGAATAGGGGATATCTGTTTACCATCATAACTTTGAAAGTTTATTGGTATAGTTTGTTAAACTTGGACATTAGAGTAATCAAGTATCACTGAACATCCTGTGCGCATTTCAGGTCACATGACCAAGGTCAAAGGTCAATGAACTTTGGCCGAATTGAGGGTATCTCTTGAATTATCATCATTACTTTTAAAGTTTATGGATCTGAGTCATGAAACTTGGACATAAGAGTAATCAAGTATCACTGAACATCCTGTGCGAGTTTCAGGTCACATGATCAATGGTCAAAGGTCATGTAAGGTCAATGAACTTTGGCCATGTTGGGGTTTTTTGTTGAATAACCATCATTATCTCTAAGTTTATTGGTCTACATGTAGTTCATAAAAATGGACATAAAGGTAACCATGTATCACTGAACATCTTGTGCGAGTTAGAGTAGTTTTCAAAGTCAGCACTGCTGCTATTTTTAACCGCGTGATGCAGGTGAGACGGCCAGAGGCATTCCACGTGTTAATGTGAATACCAACTCTATTAAATTATAAACATGAATTTATTCTTTTTTTGTTCCATTGTAGGTGGATCAAGTTCAGGATTTGGATCTAAAGCCGTGAGTATACTGTGGTCACCACATTGGTAATACGATTGTAGCAGGCCTCTACAAAAATTTTTTTCGTCACTTGCCCTGTTGGGCAAGTGATGAAAAAATTTGCTTGCCCGATAGAAAAAACTGCTTGCCCGATTTTTTAAATATTTTTTTCATTATGACGGCACTACTCTTATTTTTATTAAGGTATACAAAATAACAATTGAGAATCATGTCCAGTATAAAAGAACACATTAAAAAGGATATTTTCAGCAACGTAGGCTTGAGTCTTAACGTTTATTTTGGAGGAAAAAAAATCGATATTTTATGGGCATTTAAGGTTTTAAAAAACCCTTCAACAAAAGTTGCTAATATTTCATATTTTGCATCTTTAAATCCACGAAATGGCTACCTGCTTACCATATTTCCTTAGAATTGCTTTCATTTACCGTAGTTGGAAACTATAAAGAAAGCCAGTGAAAAATGTTCAGCTCTTTATTGTTCAGCTCTTAATTAGTTGGAAACCATCAAGTCTTTACTTCATCATTTTATGATGTTGCACTCTAGAACAGGGAGTCTATAATTTTTATCTACATGTTTTCACATGCTACTTTTTTCTATTTTGAGGAATACCTGTTCACTTATTAATGAATTATTACTAACATTGTTTAATATTGTATGATTTTTGTCTCACCTGCGAAGCAAAGTGAGACTATAGGCGCCGCTTTTCCGACGGCGACGGCGGCGGCGTCAACATCAAATCTTAACCTGAGGTTAAGTTTTTGAAATGATGTCATAACTTAGAAAGTATATGGACCTAGTTAATAAAACTTGGCCATAAGGTTAATCAAGTATTACTGAACATCCTATCAGAGTTTCATGTCACATGACCAAGGTCAAAGGTCATTTAGGGTCAATGAACTTAGACCATGTTGGAGGAATCAACATCGAAATCTTAACCTGAGGTTAAGTTTTTGAAATGTCATCATAACTTAGAAAATATATGGACCTAGTTCATGAAACTTGGACATAAGGTTAATCAAGTATCACTGAACATCCTGCATGAGTTTCATGTCACATGACCAAGGTCAAAGGTCATTTAGGGTCAATGAACTTTGGCCGAATTGGGGATATCTGTTGAATTCCCATCATAACTTTGAAAGTTTATGGATCTGATTCATGAAACTTGGACATAATAGTAATCAAGCATCACTGAAAATTTTGTGCAAGTTTCAGGTCTCATGATTAAGGTCAAAGGTCATTTCGGGTCAATGAACTTTGGCCGAATCGGGGGTATCTGTTGAATTACCATCATAACTTTGAAAGTTTATGGATCTGATTCATGAAACTTGTACATAAGAGTAATCAAGTATCACTGAACATCCTGTGCGCGTTTCAGGTCACATGACCAAGGTCAAAGGTCAATGAACTTTGGCCGAATTGGGTGTATCTGTTGAATTACCATCATAACTTTGAAAGTTTATGGATCTGATTCATGAAACTTGTACATAAGAGTAATCAAGTATCACTGAACATCCTGTTCGAGTTTCAGGTCACATGATCAAGGTCAAAGGTCATGTAAGGTCAATGAACTTTGGCCATGTTGGGGTTTTTTGTTGAATAACCATCATATCTCTGTAAGTTTATTGGTCTAGTTCATAAAAAAGGGAAATAAGAGTAACCATGTATCACTGAACATCTTGTGCAAGTTAGAGTAGTATTCAAAGTGAGCACTGCTGCTATGTTGAACCGCGTGATGCAGGTGAGACGGCCAGAGGCATTCCACTTGTTAAGTAATTTTTTCACTATATGCTTAGAATCTTGGGTGTGGGTGTGTGTGTTTGTGTGGGTGTGACTGTGAGTTGAACTTTGATATAAATGAATTCAATATCTAATTTCTACTTCGCCTATTCCAGTACAATAACCTGTACTCGGCCATGTAATAAAGGCCCACATACCCTAACTTTTCCTGAAGTTCTTTGAAAACGCAGACTTCTACGAAAATTGCATTTCTCTATGGGGGAGTCTAAATTCGGTGAGAATGTATTCATTAATAACTTAAATATACATGACATTGAAGAAATCATCAAACTTTATTGGAAGTTTTGAATAATATACCCGAAATGTAAACTCTGTCTGAAACAGAAAATCACCATATTTGAGGCCTTTACTGAGCGAATTGTCCCCCAGAGCTCTGGCAGAGAGACAGAGCTCAGACTGGCTAGCTAGTATGCGCACGTGCGTGAGCCTCCCGCCGGCCTTGTAAAATAGATGGAGCTTTGTTTGATGATTTATTGTCTGATATTTACCTAATCCCCTCAAAAAGGGAAACAAATGAATTTTAAGTTATAATTAACAAATACGGCAAGTTATTTTGGATGTTAATAGGCCGTTTTGAAAAGCAAAGCCGAATGACAACTCACCAACGCGAGGTTACTCGACTCTGTGATTTATTTCCTGTGTAATTCTAATTCTTTTATCACAGAATTGTGATATCGGAAGGGGGAAAATGTGCATTAGAAATTGCACATGGTGGTATTCATAATGGACCCCTATACTACATTCAACTGTTTCCCGGACATTGCGTTGATTTTTTTTCATACCTGGTACCATGTGTATGGAAATACGTGGTACAGAAAAAATAACGCAATTTCGGAATTTGAAACTACGCGACTCGCTATTTTTTAAGGCTTATTCATGATTTTGAGTGTGGATTTTGGATGATTTATGGAAAAACGAGGTACGGTACAGAAAAAAAGACCCAACAACCACTTGCCCGATCGGGCAATTGACTTTGAGAAGTGCTTGCCCGCACGTCATTTTCACTTGCCCCGGGCAAGCGGGTTTGTCGCGCCCTGTAATTGTAGGAAGAGAAAAGCATGTTCAAAACTTAAAGGTTCATGATCACTAAAATAACACTGTTCTACATAGCTTGTCCAGAGAACATGCAAGCTCTATTTGTGACCTGGGGCTGTATTCTGAAAACGGTCTTATCTTAATTTTGTTCTTATCTATGTCACGTTCTCAAAAGGGCCGTCTGCACCATCCCGAGTTTTCAAATTAGCACGCTATTTCTGATCCGGCAAATTATCCCGATCTGAAAAATCTCGAGATTGTTTGTAATGCAGACGCAATTATCGCGCTAGTTCGTAGGATTAATCTCGAGATTGCAATCCCAAGTCAGCTCGGGGTTTATTTGCAAAATAGCGCGCTATTTACGAATTATCGCGCTAATTCGTAGGTGCAGACGCACTCGGGTTTGGACTCGGGTTAATTTATTCATGACCTTCAGTCCATAATGCAATTCGCGTTCCATTTCCGCCTTGGTCAAAACATAAACACATCGCGATTGTACCGAACGCATGCGAAAGTCAACTTTATCGCGAATAGCGTTCATCATTTCCCCAATCAGCAACGATGGTGTCCAGCCCCCCAGTGAATGGATTTTGGGAGAGACCAGACGGATGGGGAGGCGCTCATTATCGACGATGGTCATAGTCAATAACAATACTGACAGCAGTGTCGTCTTATTCCTTCGCAAAATGTGAGCAAATAGCATTTCTTTCCTCCTCTCTCTCTCTCTCCCCCTCTGTCGTTGCCTCCTCCGCCATCATATTAAACGAAGAATACTTCACTGGCTTATAGCGCGGCTGAGCTGAGAGGATTGTTGCATAACAACGGTCGAATTCGGCGAAAGTGCTAGTGAAAAGAGTACATGTACTTGATTGCATATCGCGGGAAGTTATTCAAAAGCGCGGGCCGTTGAAACTCCAAGATCGAAAGTGCGCATGCTCGGAATATCGGGCTTGTTGCCTCGCTCGAGCAAGAATCGCTCTTCGTGCGATGGTGGAGACGGGGTTTCTTGAATCTCGAGATTAATCGCGAAGAGGGCTGATCAGGCTAAAATCTCGAGATTGAGCAAACTGGGGATGGTGCAGCACCGCCTAAATTGGTATTCTGAAAACTTATCTTTTTCTTATCTTTTGTTCTTATCTTTGTTCTTATCTTGCTTTCCATCCAATGCTGAGCGCGTAAATTTATAATTCGCGTATATGATACAAAAGTGCGCTAAAAGATAAGAACAAAATGAAGATAAGTGGTATTCTGAAAACGTTCTTATCTTTTTTCTTTCTTATCTTTCATGATATTTAAGATAGCTAGAGGGTTATCACATCTCACGATGTCCGCGTTCTTTCTTGCTAAAAATGGATAGCCACTGGTAGTAACAAGTATTCCTCCCACCCTTTTTGTCTCACCTGCGAAGCAGAGTGAGACTATAGGCGCCGCTTTTCCGACGGCGACGGCGGCGGCGTCAACATCAAATCTTAACCTGAGGTTAAGTTTTTGAAATGACATCATAACTTAGAAAGTATATGGACCTAGTTAATAAAACTTGGCCATAAGGTTTATCAAGTATTACTGAACATCCTATTAGAGTTTCATGTCACATGACCAAGGTCAAAGGTCATTTAGGGTCAATGAACTTAGACCATGTTGGAGGAATCAACATCGAAATCTTAACCTGAGGTTAAGTTTTTGAAATGTCATCATAACTTAGAAAATATATGGACCTAGTTCATGAAACTTGGACATAAGGTTAATCAAGTATCACTGAACATCCTGCATGAGTTTCACGTCACATGACCAAGGTCAAAGGTCATTTAGGGTCAATGAACTTTGGCCAAATTGGGGATATCTGTCGAATTCCCATCATAACTTTGAAAGTTTATGGATCTGATTCATGAAACTTGGACATAATAGTAATCAAGCATCACTGAACTTTTTGTGCAAGTTTCAGGTCACATGATCAAGGTCAAAGGTCATTTAGGGTCAATGAACTTTGGCCGAATTGGGGATATCTGTTGAATTCCCATCATAACTTTGAAAGTTTATGGATCTGATTCATGAAACTTGGACATAATAGTAATCAAGCATCACTGAACATTTTGTGCAAGTTTCAGGTCTCATGATTAAGGTCAAAGGTCATTTAGGGTCAATGAACTTTGGCCGAATCGGGGGTATCTGTTGAATTCCCATCATAACTTTGAAAGTTTATGGATCTGATTCATGAAACTTGGACATAATAGTAATCAAGCATCACTGAACATTTTGTGCAAGTTTCAGGTCACATGATCAAGGTCAAAGGTCATTTAGGGTCAATGAACTTTGGCCGAATTGGGGATATCTGTTGAATTCCCATCATAACTTTGAAAGTTTATGGATCTGATTCATGAAACTTGGACATAATAGTAATCAAGCATCACTGAACATTTTGTGCAAGTTTCAGGTCTCATGATTAAGGTCAAAGGTCATTTAGGGTCAATGAACTTTGGCCGAATCGGGGGTATCTGTTGAATTACCATCATAACTTTGAAAGTTTATTGGTCTAGTTCATTAAACTTGGACATAAGAGTAACCATGTATCACTGAACATCTTGTGCGAGTTAGAGTAGTTTTCAAAGTCAGCACTGCTGCTATATTGAACCGCGTGATGCAGGTGAGACGGCCAGAGGCATTCCACTTGTTTTCATTCACCCTTTATTTTGCCCGTCTCTTTTTTCTATCCCTTTTTTTCTTTTTTTTTTCTTTCTTTATTTCATTTATTTATTTTCGCTTTTTCTTCCTTTCTTTCTGTTTGTCTTTTTTTCCTTTCTTTCATTCTTCATTTTGTTTTATTCTTTTGAATCTTTTAACTTCTTCCTTATTTTTCTTTTGCGTTATTTTATTAATTTTTCCTTTTTTTTTATTGAATATATTTCCATTAAAAACAAATAACAATACATATAAAATGATACATGTGAATTGATAAATGAAAAACGGGAGGATGGGCCTACACAGCAGCATCAATCCCATGATTGGGAGGGGTCCTACCTTTTTTGTCTCACCTGCGAAGCAAAGTGAGACTATAGGCGCCGCTTTTCCGACGGCGGCGTCAACATCAAATCTTAACCTGAGGTTAAGTTTTTGAAATGACGTCATAACTTAGAAAGTATATGGACCTAGTTAATAAAACTTGGCCATAAGGTTAATCAAGTATTACTGAACATTCTATTAGAGTTTCATGTCACATGACCAAGGTCAAAGGTCATTTAGGGTCAATGAACTTAGACCATGTTGGAGGATTCAACATCGAAATCTTAACCTGAGGTTAAGTTTTTGAAATGTCATCATAACTTAGAAAATATGTGGACCTAGTTCATGAAACTTGGACATAAGGTTAATCAAGTATCACTGAACATCCTGCATGAGTTTCACGTCACATGACCAAGGTCAAAGGTCATTTAGGGTCAATGAACTTTGGCCGAATTGGGGATATCTGTTGAATTCCCATCATAACTTTGAAAGTTTATGGATCTGATTCATGAAACTTGGACATAATAGTAATCAAGCATCACTGAAAATTTTGTGCAAGTTTCAGGTCTCATGATTAAGGTCAAAGGTCATTTAGGGTCAATGAACTTTGGCCGAATCAGGGGTATCTGTTGAATTACCATCATAACTTTGAAAGTTTATTGGTCTAGTACATTAAACTTGGACATTAGAGTAATCAAGTATCACTGAACATCCTGTGCGCGTTTCAGGTCACATGACCAAGGTCAAAGGTCAATGAACTTTGGCCGAATTGGGTGTATCTGTTGAATTACCATCATAACTTTGAAAGTTTATGGATCTGATTCATGAAACTTGTACATAAGAGTAATCAAGTATCACTGAACATCCTAGTTTCAGGTCACATGATTAAGGTCAAAGGTCATGTAAGGTCAATGAACTTTGGCCATGTTGGGGTTTTTTGTTGAATAACCATCATATCTCTGTAAGTTTATTGGTCTAGTTCATAAAAAGTGGACATAAGAGTAACCATGTATCACTGAACATCTTGTGCGAGTTAGAGTAGTATTCAAAGTCAGCACTGCTGCTATATTGAACCGTGTGATGCAGGCGAGACGGCCAGAGGCATTCCACTTGTTTTATTTTCCCTTTACGATTTTTTTTCCTTTTTTCTTTACTAAGTTTTTATTTTCTTTCCCCTTTTTTCTCTTTCTTTCTGTTTTTCTTTTCCTTTCATCCTTCACTTTATGTATTTTTAAAAATCTTTTTATTTCTTCATTCTTTTTCTATCTTTCATTCATTCTTTCCTCTTTATATTTTTTGTTTTTTATTTATTCATTTTATGTGTTCCTTTTTTCTTTCTTTCCTCCTTCCCTTAATTTTCAATTTTTTTCCCTTCATTATTTTTTTCTTTTTTCTTTCTCATAATTTCTTTCATTTTATTTTTGGGGTTCTTTTTTTTTCTTTTTTGCGCTCGTTCATTTGCTCTTTCATTCTTTTTATTTCTGCTTTATGACACTAAATGTGTGCCTTTTTTCTGACTACATTCTTTATTCTAATTTATTTTTTTGCCCATTCTCATTTCGTTCGTTCTTTATTTACTCTTCTATTAATTTCTAAAAATCTTTTTCTTTATTCTTTCCATTTATCTTTTTTCGTTTCTTTTCATTCATTCTTCATTATTTAGTTTTCAATTTTGCTTCAATATTCCTTTCATCTTTTACAGGGTTGGCGGATTTAAATCACGTTGATTTAAATCGTGATTTAAATCGCGATTTAAATCACCATGATTTTTTTAAAAAAATCATTGATTTAAATCACTTCCATTGAAACATGTACAAATCATGGACAAAGTATTTGTTCAATGCAGTTTTAATTCTTCAAGTCAACTGAAAAAACTTTGAATTAACTTTATATCAATAAAAGATCAACAAAGTCTTCATATCTACTTAAAACAAATTAAAATCAAATTAATAAAATCAGGTAATTCCTTAAAAACTACAGATGTATGTTGTCAATAGGTACTCATTTTTTGTAAATTATGTCGAGTTTTTCTTCTGAAATTTTACATTCTTTGTCAGTTATTATTAGTCAATTTCTTTCCTAACATAAAGTTTTCACATAATCCAACTTTTCAGAGAGCAGTTTGTAAAAAAGATATATAATATATAAAAGTCAATGAGAAAAGGTTTGTTGGCAGTTTTCCAGTTTTGATCCTTCGCCTACACATAACTACTTCTGTCATGTAAAATAAAAAAATGATACCTGCATGTAATCAACATATTTAACATGCCTCTTATTTCGTATTGTTACATTTATCATACATTTGATGTTTTAAATAACATAATTATAAAAATCACATTAACATAATGTAGTACAGTCATAAGCTTTCTCATAAACCTTTTAAGTCACTGCAGCCCATTTTATGTTCAGTGCTACAAATAATGGAAGTTTTGTATCTGCATGTAATAATGGAAAGAGCTCTATAACAACAATTTGCAAAACTCAGAATAAACATTTAACACTGCATTTTAATGTTAAGATGCAGGTACTTCAGTTACAATCATTGGCAGTTGTAAGCTGTGTCTCATTTAAAATAAAATACTTCTTTTTGTAATACATATGTTGTAATTTAAGCAGTTTTGCAGTTTTTATCCTTTAAGTTAAAAGTAAGTAGATTCTTTTTCATACTTCATGGATCAAACAGATTTTTTTTGTAGAGAATATGGGAATGAAAATTGTAGATTAATGTAAAAAAAAATCACAGTAACAAAATGTAGTATAGTCACCCTTTGACTAAGCTATCTCCTATATTGTTCTCCAAAACTGAGAGTTTTGCATCTATATCTGTAGCAAGAGAAGAGCTTTTTATCAAAAAGATCCTAAACATATACAGTTGTAGTCTCTCTTTGACTATTGTAAAGCTGTGACTAATTGAAAAAAAATCATTGATTTGAATTATTTCTCTTACAATATACATGAATACTAGTAATTGGCAAAGGGTTTGTTGGCAGTTTTGATAAGGGATTTTTTCTCTTGGATTTTTTAAATATTTGAATGAAAAATCCCAGAGGGGAATTTTCTCTACTCACTGGGAATTCCCTATGGAATATTCCTTCATAGGCCTATGTATGATAGAATTAAGTTCAGATACATGATTCCTCAAATTTATTTTTAATTGTCCATTTTTACTGGATTTTAATTACAAAATATGTGGTTAAGAACAATATTAGGGGTGAAATGTATAACATCAATATTGATGTCATTGTAAGAGTAAGGGGGGGGGATAATTACCCTTTTTTTCGAAGGAACTTTTAAAAAATCAAAAAAATCTGATTTAAATAAAAAAAATCTGATTTAAATCAAATAAATCCGATTTTTTTTATTTTTTTTAAAAAATCAAAAAAATCGCCAACCCTGATCTTTTATTTTCTCTCTCTTTATCTCTTTCTTTATTTCTTTGTTTCATTTTCCCCTTTTCTCTCTCTTTTTACATATTTTTGTTCCTTCTTTTTTTTAACTTGGCTTTCATTCGTTTTTTCTGACTTTTTTTTTGTTCTTTATTCCTTCATTTTATCCTTTTTAATCTTTTTAATTTGTCCTTTTTTGTTTTTTTTTTCCTTTAAGTTTCTTTCCTTTTCCTTTATTTTTCCTTCAATTTTTTATTCCTCTTTTTATCATTGATTATCATTCTATTTATTCCTCCTTTTTCTTTCTTGTATTCTTTCCTTTTTTATTTCTTTTGATTTTTTTTTTTTAAGTTCTTTTTGCTTGCTTTCTTTCATTTACCTTTTCTTTCTTTCATTGTTTTTTGCTTTGATCCTTTTATTTTTTAAATTTCTGCTACCTACTTACTTTCTTTCTTCCTGCTTTCTTATTCATAACTGCTTTCTTTACCTTTTTTTCTTTACTTTCTTTCTTTATTTTGTGCACGTGTCTCGAAATAATAATCAGTCATTGCGTATAAAATGCCTATTTCGCGCAATGCGCCAGAAACAGTGTACACGCAGCGCCCATGATATTCTCTTCACAAATAAGGAACGCTTCTATTGGTTAAACTGCCAATATAAAGCGCATTTTGATTGGTAATATCTTAAAAATGGGCGTGTTGAAGATAAGAAGGAGGCAGTCCTTACAGAGATAAGAACGCGTTCAGAAGATTTTCAGAATACCGATTTGCAATGATTTTAGCGTCTTCTTATCTCATTGAGATAAGAACGTTTTCAGAATACCACCCCAGGACTAGTCTATTTACACTTAAAATCAATAAGTGGGACTAAAAACAAGTCCAGCATTTTACTTTCTAATGACGATTGCATGTGAAATTTTAGGGACCTTCAGTGCTGAATAGTGCCTTTAGGCTGGGAATGTAAGTGCCTACAAAGTAGACTGACTGGAGAGGTCATCTGTTTGGAGTCGGTCAGTATAACCTTGAACCTGTGGACCTAAGAAGCCTGAAATGAAATGTGTCATACCTACATGTACTCTTAGTATTTGGAGAGTGGGTTGATTAAACCAAGTCAGAGCTTCACAATTTGGTACCCCAAATGCCCACTTTTCATGGATAAGCACCAATCAAAGTCTTACTTTTATCCCCCCCCCCCTGCCTGCACGGAATTGCAGCTCATAATGAACGTACATGTATAACTCATTTCTTACTCTGCAATATATCTTGTCATCCATGTTATTTTGTGGGTGATCGACTATTTATGAAAGCAAATATCGACTAGAACTATTTGTGACGGCATTCAAAATTCATTCTTTTTACAGTGGACTTCAATAGCAATAATGTCTTGCCAAATATTTATCCACTTTGGATAATCTATTACAAAAAGAAAGAAGAAGAAACCCAGAGCTATTGTTCAGAAAATTCACACGAGTTAGTTCCCTATGAATCTGCTGGTAGAGCTTACTTTTTATTATGGATGGGGGAAGTTTGTGGCAAAGCTTATAAACAAGTTCAAGGTCAAATAGCTTTATTGAGCTATATCGCTTATCAGTGTTTGAACACAGGCAATTGCACAGTATATGTTGCTCATTTTCATTAGCTGGGGTGCATTTTTTTTTTTTTAATAATCACTATTAAAATGAATGATATTTTAAAATTAAAAAAAGATAAAATCACTGGTACGAAATATCTCTATTTTATTGAAATACATTAAATGATATGAATTACCTGCTATTCTCATTAGTTAATCTCCGTCTGTTGTCATAATTTGATAAACATTCAATGGAATATGTATTTTCATGAACAACAAAAGGTAGCCTTCTTCAAATGCTCGCACAATGTGATTCATATCTATCAATTTGGAATAGACTATGTAACACAAACCCCAATACCCCATTCAGAAATTTCCAATTCTGAGAGAATTGAACATATGTATTTCTTATTTCAGAATGGATTTGGCATTGGAGTTGGACGAGGCCGAGGAAGGGGTCGTGGGTTCCAATCCTTTGCAGAGCAAGGTGGTGTTGGTGGTCTGACCAACGGTACGACTAACAGTACCAGTAATGGAGGAGATAGTGGGTGGAACGATTCCCCTTCTAATGGTACCAGTAGCAGTCCTTGGGATGATAGCAGTAGTAGTGGAGCTGGCAAGCGTAGCTTTGAGAGCAAGAGTAGCTTTGGTGGTGGAGGCGGCGGAGGACGGGGTGAGTATAATTTTCTTATCTGTTGGATCAATTTTTGATTGACGGAGGGATCATATTACAGGCTACATGCTAGTCAATTCTCTTGGGACCACAAGAATCTGATTAATTACAATTTTTGTCTCGCTTGCATAGTAGAGCCAGACTATAGACGTTACTTTTTCGACGTCACTTTTTCGACGTCAGCGGTGTCGTCAGCATTGAAATCTTAACCTTGGGTTAAGACTTTGAAATGCACAATTTTGTATAATTGTAACAAAATGCTGTAAAACCATATGCTGATTAGTCATTCCTTTGTCATACTTTCATTTTTTAACAGGTGGTCGAGATAGAGGTGGACGTAGTTTTGGAGATTCTGAAAATGGAGGAGGAGGACGTAGTTTCGGCAGACGTAAGAATTTCCCTTTTAGCTCATTCGGCCCGAAGGGCAAGATGAGCTTATTTCTTGGTATTTTATTGTCCTCATGTGGATTTTTAGAATGAGACAATGTAGTCATGATCTTGCTTCATTTCCATTCTGCCAACGCAACCATTTGCTTATCTTTTATTATTTTGTTCCTTTATTGATCAGGCATCTGTAGAATCTGTAGAATATTGATATCTTCCATTTGCTCTTGAAAATAGTACTATAATAGCTTGTCATATTATAGTCATGTTTCACTATTTGCTCTTTCAGAAAGACATTTGCATTCCTTATGATTTTGCTTGACATTTGCAATCTTTATTACCTTGCATCAGTGATATGGACAAAAATTATTTTTATTTTTGTCGTGTAAATTCACCCGTGCTTCAGAGCTAGAGTTCAAGGAAATAAATAGGGATGTAGTCGAGGATGGCTTCGAGCTGAGTCGCTTGTACAAAGTCTTATAAGAAAAGGATTTATTCAACAGCCTGACTCGCAACTCCAAGCCTCAACTCCATGTCTGGTTAAAAAAATTATCAAAAAGAAAAGATTTGATTAACCCTAAAACTGCCACGGCCATTCCACTGCAAGAGATTTTCTACCATGCCGCTTGCTGACTTTTCACTCTAAAGTCGTGCGCACCTTTTGAGACCAAATTCACGATGCCTGGGTATGCAGTTAAAAAATTATGCAACATAGTGCATGTCAGACCCAAAATTGCTCCAAACCGTGATTTTGTGTAAACAGTCAATTTAAATTGAATTTTTTCACTGTATTCATAAAGAATATGGTACAATCGATTAATTTCAGTAAATGAACATAAGATTAATATCTTTAAGATATTAATCTTAAGATATTAATCTTATGTTCATGTACTGAAATTAATCGATTGTACCATAATTATGCTTTAATGCTTTAAAAAGTTTCTGCTATAAATTTGGCAAAAGATAAACAAAAGGTCAGAAGACAAACAAATTCTTAAAACAATAAAATACAGAACTTCGTTTTCAAACCAGGATTTTTTCATTTGTAATTGGTAATAATGGTATAAAGAATATTTACACTAATAATTTGCATGAGCTTTTTATATCGAATTAAAGCAAAAAGTATGATTTAAGCACATACCATGATTAATTCATACTAAAAAAATTGAAAACGGAAAAATTAACCATACAGTCTTTCAGATTGCATCCCTGAACAGTGCAGTATTGTATGATAAAAAAATTGAAAAGCAGGGATTATGCTTTCACTTCCTTGCAAACCTGCTGGTCTTAGAATATTAATTTCATATGGTCATTTGAAAACTTGCTCCTTTCTCTGCATTGTGTGTAAACTAAGTGTGCATAGTGGTATTGCTCATTCTTCATGCATTTCGTAACAAACTTTTTGCAGTTAATCCTACAATGCTTCATCTCACCTAGTGTTGCACTCAAACCGAATTCAATTTGAGATTGATCTTTTTCCTTTCTCTTAATTGCACAATTTGGTATTACTCTCGGTTTGAGTGTGATCTTAATCTATTGCAACTCTTTGTAGGACAAATCCATGGTGTGTATCTTTTTTCCGCTCTATGATTTTCAAACCTTGCATTTATCCTTTCATCCCTATTTATCCCCCCCCCCTTCTCTTCTTTATAACCTTGATCTTTATCTGGGTGTCTTTGTTGCACTGCATGTTACATAACATATATATATTTAGGTGAGGGAGGTGGTGGTGGTAGCAGTGGTGGTGACCGAGCTTGTTATAATTGCGGTGAAACGGGTCACATGTCGAGAGAATGTCCTACCAAAGAATCAGGTTTGTTCAATTACTCGTTAAGATTGACTGTTCCTCAGAAAGGATGTAAAGTGTTGGGTCCATCTGCAGAAGAATAACATCCTATGCATATGGTGCATTAACAGTATATGATTAATATCAGAGAAGCCACAAGGGGAAGACTGAAACGCTGGGATTTGTGCCCTCAGTCGTTGAGTAAGCAGACAGTCGCGTGTCTTCATTTGGAGTTGTGTACAAAATACATATGAGGGAAATGGTGGAGGGATGTAGGAATAGACGATTATTAGGTTTTAGGATTTTTTTCTGCATTTTTTTTCTAAAATTAGAAATGAATATATCTTAGAGGTTTTAGGAAAAGAAAAGGAATTATCCACATGTGCTGCCCTTGTACCCTCTCCCAAACCCCCTCTCTCAATTTCCCCATATGTTTGATATACAGCCGCGTGTTGATGTGCGAAGGGTTACTTTATGCTAGTGTGAACCCTTCCCCATGAGCAAAATCTTTTTTTTTTAAATGCCGAAGTGTCCAGTCTTCCCCTTGTTCTGTCTTTGTTAATATTCAAATGTTCCTTGTGCAATTAGGGTGACGGTAAAGGGTGGGTTCGATAGAGGGGGCTGAGATCAAACTACTCTTCCAATTCCAACTTGATTTCCATCATTTTCCCTTTTTATGTTGTAGATGGCAGTTATCAGTTGCAATAACCCTTGTTAGTGAAAATCACTCTTACAATGAATTAAATCCCTTTTTTTATATCTGCAAGGGAGAGGCACCATAAGATTGTCTTTGATTGGGTTTAAAAAGCTTAACAAGTACAAATGGTTGTTGAATGCTTGTGAAGGTGGAATGAGGTAGGGGGCAGGGCAACTTTTAGATCAAGGTCAATTAGCCACCGTCAAAGTGTATTCTGGGGTTGAAGGGTAGGCAGTTTCTGAGTTTCCAGTGGCTTTATCACTATCAGGAAATATCAGGAGAGCTCATATTGCACACTTTATCTTTCATACTATTATAGGTGGAGGTGGTGGTGACAGGGCTTGTTATAGTTGTGGTGAAACGGGTCACATGTCTAGAGAATGTCCCACAAAATCGTCAGGTTTGTTCAATTATTCGTTAAGATCGACTGTTCCTCAGAAAGGATGTTAAGTGATGGGTCCCCTCTAGAGAAGTATCACTTCCTGTGCATGTGGTGAATTAAACAGTATATGATTAATATCCCAATGTTCCTTGTGTAATTTACACTATAGAGTTCGAGTGATGGTAAAGGGAGGGGTTCGAGGGAGGGACCTAAGATCAAACTACTCTCCTTTCAATTCCAACCTATTTACATTGCCATCATATTCCTTTTCTATGTCGTACACAGGAGGTATCTGTTGCAATAATGCTTGTTAGTGAAAATCACTCTTATAATGAATTAAATGTCACTTTTTTTTATATCTGCAAGGAAGAGGTACTGTAAGATAGTCCTTGATTCGGTTGAAAAAGCTTAAGTACAAATGGTTGTTGAATGCTTGTAAAGTTGGAATGAGGTAGGGGGCAGGGCAACTTTTAGATCAAGGTCAATTAGCCACAGTCAAAGTGTATTCTGGGGTTGAAGGGAAGGCAGTTTCTGAGTTTCCAGTGGCTTTATCACTATCAGGAAATATCAGGAGAGCTCATATTGCACACTTTATCTTTCATACTATTATAGGTGGAGGTGGTGGTGACAGGGCTTGTTATAGTTGTGGTGAAACGGGTCACATGTCTAGAGAATGTCCCACAAAATCATCAGGTTTGTTCAATTATTCGTTAAGACCGACTGTTCCTCAGAAAGGATGTTAAGTGATGGGTCCCTCTAGAGAAGTATCACTTCCTGTGCATGTGGTGAATTAAACAGTATATGATTAATATCCCAATGTTCCTTGTGTAATTTACACTATAGAGTTCGAGTGATGGTAAAGGGAGGGGTTCGAGGGAGGGACCTATTAAGATCAAACTACTCTCCTTTCAATTCCAACCTATTTACATTGCCATCATATTCCTTTTCTATGTCGTACACAGGAGGTATCTGTTGCAATAATGCTTGTTAGTGAAAATCACTCTTATAATGAATTAAATCTCTTTTTTTTTATATCTGCAAGGAAGAGGTACTGTAAGATAGTCCTTGATTCGGTTGAAAAAGCTTAAGTACAAATGGTTGTTGAATGCTTGTAAAGTTGGAATGAGGTAGGGGGCAGGGCAACTTTTAGATCAAGGTCAATTAGCCACAGTCAAAGTGTATTCTGGGGTTGAAGGGAAGGCAGTTTCTGAGTTTCCAGTGGCTTTATCACTATCAGGAAATATCAGGAGAGCTCATATTGCACACTTTATCTTTCATACTATTATAGGTGGAGGTGGTGGTGACAGGGCTTGTTATAGTTGTGGTGAAACGGGTCACATGTCTAGAGAATGTCCCACAAAATCGTCAGGTTTGTTCAATTCAACTGTTCCTCAGAAAGGATGTTAAGTGATGGGTCCCCTCTAGAGAAGTATCACTTCCTGTGCATGTGGTGAATTAAACAGTATATGATTAATATCCCAATGTTCCTTGTGTAATTTACACTATAGAGTTTGAGTGATGGTAATGGGAGGGGTTCGAGGGAGGGACCTATTAAGATCAAACTACTCTCCTTTCAATTCCATCCTATTTACATTGCCATCATATTCCTTTTCTATGTCATACACTGGAGGAATCAGCTGCAATCACTCTTTGTGAAAACCATATTACAATGAATTCAATTTCACTTTGCTTTTATTTGCAAGGTAGAGGTACTATTGCTATATGATTGTCCTTGATTGGTTGAAGAAGCTTAACAAGTACAATTAGTCGTTGAATACTTGTAAAGATGTGAAGAGAGAGAGAAGGGGGGGGCAGGGCAGCTATTGGTTCAAGGTCAATTAGCCACACAAAGTGTATTCTGGGGTTGAAGGGGGGAGGGTAGGGCAGTCTCTGCTTTTCGTGTGGCTTTATCACTATCAGGAAATCTCATATTCCACTTATGTCATTCTATGACAGGTGGAGGTGGTAGTGACCGAGCTTGTTACAATTGCGGTGAAACGGGTCACATGTCGAGAGAATGTCCTACCAAAGAATCAGGTTTGTTCAATTACATGCTAAGATCGACTGTTCCTCAGAAAGGATTGAAAGTGATGGATCCATCTGCAGAAGAATAACTTCCTGTGCATATGATGCATTAACAGTATATGATTAATATCCCAATTTTCCTTGTGTAATTTACACTTAGAGTTCGAGTGCTGGTAAAGGGAGGGGTTCGAGGGAGGGACCTAAGATCAAACTACTCTCCTTTCAATTTCAACATTGCCATCATATTCCTTTTCTATGTCGTACACAGGAGGTATCTGTTGCAATAATGCTTCTTAGTGGAAATTACTCTTACAATGATTTCAATTTCACTTTGCTTTATATCCGCAAGGAATAGGTACTATATAATTGTCCTTGATTGGCTTGATAAAGCTTAACAAGTACAAATGGTTGTTGAATGCTTGTAGGTGGGATGGGGGGGGGGGTAGGGTAACTATTGGATTAATTACATAAAGTGTAGTCCAGAGTTGAAGGGAAGGGGGTGGGGCAAGCAGTCATAATTTCCTGTGGCTTTATCACTATCTGGAAATACAGGAAATTTCATATTGCTCTGATGTCTTTCATTTAATTACAGGTGGTGGAGGTGGCGGTGGTGGTGGTGGTGGTGGTGGGAATTGCTTTAGATGTGGAGAATCAGGCCACTTCGCCAAGGAGTGCCCCAATCCAGATACAAGAAGTAATGTAGTGGAATAATGAGAAAATAAAAAATTTTAAGTTAAATTATAAGTTTATTATAAGTTAATTACTTCTTTCAAATGGACATCTAATTTTGCGATTGATTTTGAGATGGTCAGAAAATTATATTTCACCCATTATTCTTATGTTTTTTCTTTTTTTTTCTCTTTTAATCATTTGACTTGTGTGATGTGTGTTATAATGCTTTCTATTTAATCAACACCATCCTTCTCATCTATCACTGACGTAGTTTTTGCTTTCGCTTCATTTATATTAAATTCACCCTGTTCCGCATACCTTTGTATTCTATTAACTACATTCTTCAAATTTTTCTGATATCCAAAATATATAAATACCAATTACTGTTTATATGATGAGTTGTAAAACTTGAAACATGTACTGTTAATTTTTTTTTCTTTGTATTTGTCTCCAAGTTTATATTGTATCATTCTTTTGGAATTGTACCCATGTTAAACAAATTTTGTTATTTCTCTTTTTTGTTTCTGTATTTTCTACTTCTGCAGCTGAAGGTGAAGGTGGAGAAGGTGAGTTAATCTGATATATTTGTTAATCTGTTTAATTTGTTAATTTGTGCATGGTGAAAAATGAAGCTAGATGGGGATATTTGGCACAGACCCGGTGTGTGTTTCATAAAGCTGTTCGTAAGTGAAGAGCAACTTTAAGAAAGACTGGTGATCCTTTCTTGTGGCAAATGGTATATTCAATGGCGATGGTTTAGCGCGTAAGAAAGGTTACCAGTCATTCTTAAAGTCGCTCTTATCTTACGAACAGCTTTATGAAATGGCCCCCTGTTGCATAAAACTTGCTATCATGCTTATACCATGGAAAGTATAAGCAACAGCCGATCAAAATTAAGGATTTCCACATAAATTCAACCCTATAAATTTTGATGGCTCGATGGAATCGTGGTTAGAAGAAAGTGTTATTTTACTAGGTATTGCCCTATTATTTCTCTGGTTACACTTTGTAATTCCGAAGATTCTTTATTCCAAAGGTTTGCATTCCGAAACACATAAATTGCCTATACCTCGATGTTTGTAATCCGAAAATGTAAAAGGGTACCTTAAAGGTATTGTTTAAATTTGTGAGCAGCCAATTTAAAAAATTCTCAAACCAAGATGAAACATGTGTACAAGTGCATGTATTAGAAGTGATAAACCCTGAAAACAACCATTATTGAGAATGAAAAGCTAAAACTGCAAGGCAAACCCCGATTTTGTAAATAGGTGTCTTATAGACACCTAAATAGTACACATAAGTGTATGGGATGAAATTAAGATGGTGTTTCCAGTCACTTTATATTTCAATTTTTGAAGCACTAAACATTTTTGAACGCAATTTTTTCTGTGCTTCATTTTTGGAACATATCACAGACACAGGTGACAAGTGTGACCTTCTAGCTAAGATTTTTTAAAAGTCAAACCAATGTTAACCAATCACTTTAATCCGAACATTTATGGTGTATTCCGAAGGTTCGAGAATCCGAAATAGGGTTCGATGTTCCGAAGGTTCGTTAATCCGAAAATGAAATAAGGTTCATTGTTCGGAAGGTTTGTTTATCCGAAAACTAAATAAGGTTCGTTGTTCTGAAGGTTCGTTAGTCCGAAAATGAAATAAGGTTCGTTAATCATTTCGTTTTCGGACTAACGAACCTTCGGAATTACGAACCTTCGGAAATACGAACCTTCGGAATAACAAACCTTCGGAATTACGAATGTATGCTTTTTCTCCTACATTGAGAGCACAAGTGATAAGAGTGATTTTTCAAAATCAGCCTTAATATTACCATCTGAAAATCTCCTTATGGGATATACAGACATAAAATCAATTCAATTCAATCTTTATTTCGCAAATGAAATAAAAAATGCAAAGTAAAATCGAATGTGAGTTGATACAATATCAATTGCTTGGGTTTCCACGAAGGTTGTAAAAAATGCCTATACGGCTAGATCGCCAAAACATTGTAAAACACAACATAAATATATAGATAAGTAAAAAGAATAAATGGATTGATTTGTTTATTTACAGCCAAGCCACCTGCGTCTACCTATATCCCTCCTCCCCCTTCCGAAGAAGAAGAACAGATATACATGAGCACGCAGCAGGGTATCAACTTCAACAGGTATGATGATATCCCGGTAGAAGTCAGCGGTCGGGACGGGCCCAAACATATACGATCATTCGAGGAGGCGGGGCTAGACGAGACGGTGTTGGAAAACGTACGCAAGGCCCGTTATGCCAAGCCGACACCTGTACAGAAGTACGCTATACCGATCATCGGTGCTGGTCTTGACCTCATGGCATGCGCCCAAACGGGTTCCGGGAAGACGGTGAGTTTACTTCATTTCATATGAACCTGTTTACTATTCACACTTTGCAGTCTGTGAGAATAATGGGAGCATTTCACGGAAGGACTTGATGGACGTTTTATTCGACAAGACCCATTTTATCCGACAGTTGCCATAGTAACCGTGTTCTCACCCAGTCAAAACCAAGGAAAGTTGTCAAGACAAACATGTGTTGAAACACTCCCCAAGTTTTCAATTTCTGAGGTGTTTCACATTTTGAAACTGTTATACAATTTTTGGCCAAATTTTAGAACACAACAAGGCTATAAGATGTATATTGTCATATGATTAATATCCATTTCAACTTATATCTCTTTAGACTTTTCCCATGAAACTGGTTGCATCACACTTAGCTACCTACTTTAAGGTTACAGTGCACCTGTGTATTCTTTTGTACTTTAGAAATAGGAAGCTGCATGAATTAATTTGTCTTTCCACTCTTGAAAAGTTCTTTGAGATGGGTTTAGCCGTTGTCTACGAAAACCAGTTGGTCTGTTAACCCTATCTAGGCCGGGGGGGGGCCTCGGAGGCCCCCCCTCAACGAATCACGCGATATTTTCGCCGTGCGAAATTTTTTGACCGCACCGCTCGCTGACTTTTTACTTTCAAGTCTTGCGCAACTTTTGAGACTAATTTTGCGTCACCCGGGTACGTGGTTCCGAAATTACGCAACATTATGTAAGTGCATGTCAAACCGAAAATTGCTCAAAAACGTGATTTCGTGTACAAAGTCAAGGCAAATTGTGTTTCCAACCAAAATTCATAAATGTATGATTATTTTAGTTTTGCTAGTCTATATGTATTAATTTTATGCTTTTTATGATCACAGAAGAGTCCCCAAAAATTTCATTGAAAAAACAATGAAAAACAAAAGGTCCAAAAAACAAGGAAATACATAAGAAATTGCAAAAAACAATATAATACATTAGAAAATGATTTGATATCACAATTTTTTTCATGTACACTTGCTAAGGACACCACAAAGAGTTTCTATACCAAAAATTAGTACATTTGGAGATTTATTTAGGGAGTTAGAGGAAAAAGTATGATTTCGCATACTAATTACGCATAAATTAGCATAATCGCTTAATAGCGATTTGCATGAAATAAATTTCTATACAGTCTTGTAGATTATGCCCCAGGCAACCTGCGTGCCAATTTTTGGCGCGATCGCGCGCTCGACGGCCGAGATTCTAGGGGGGGGGCCTGGGAGGCCCCCCCCCCTGGCCATAGGAACTCCCAAAATACCCCGGCCTAGATAGGGTTAAGTAAGCTGATGGAAATTTGAGAATACATTGATTAGTCAATGTAGCAATGTTTACCAATATATTTCATATTCTATCAGGACCCTCAACTCTGTGCAGCATTAACGTCACAATGGTGAAATAAATGATAACAATCTCAATGACACTGTACGACCATTTCATTTCCATCCAGGCGGCCTTCCTCCTCCCTATCATTACCAACATGATCACTCAATCGGGCTGCGTCAGTTGCTTCAGCGTGGTTCAAGAACCTCTTGCACTCATCGTGTCGCCTACCCGCGAGCTTGCCAGCCAGATCCAGAACGAGGCACGCAAGTTCTGCCGCAACACCAGCCTACGACCCGTGGTGATCTACGGTGGCACCAGCGTTTCGCATCAGACCAGGGAAGTTCAGAATGGATGTTCAATTCTCGTTGCAACACCTGGACGTATGCATGATTTCATTGGCAGAGGACATGTAAGTTGGATCAGCTCAATATACAGTCGGCAGCTTAGATTGTACAGAATTCAATGCCATTTCCAGGCCAGCCTTTTTTCCGGTTAGGGTGCAAGAGCTCAATCAAAACGACACCCTTATATGAGTGTTATGCAATTAATATGTATGAGAAGAACTTGGGGCAGACATGAACCACAGAAGTTAGAAGTTGAACGGATCATGACCAGGGACACATTTCTTAAAGAAAAGTAACCTAACAGTTTTTGTAAAGCATGCCATCATGTTCTGTTTTAATGGCTCATCAGCTGATCAAACTGAAGTTTTCCATGGTAGTTCACAAGCTTGCCATGATTATTAGTCTTTTTTCCCTTATAAATGCTAGAGTGTGTAACAGTAATTCAGCTACTAAAGGACTTCTGGGGAAAGACATATTAGGCACTATTTTTCTTTCTTAAAGGTCAAGTCCACCCCAGAAAAATGTTGACGTGAATAAAAAGAGAAAAATTTAACAAGCATAACACTGAAAGTTTCATCAAAATCGGATGTAAAATCAGAAAGTTATGACATTTCTAAGTTTTACTGATATTTCACGAAACAGTTAAATGCACAACTCAGCAACATGCCAATGCGAGAGTCGATGATGTCCATCACTCACTATTTCTTTTGTTTTTTATTGTTTGAATCATACAATATTTCAATTCTTACAGATTTAACATGAAGGAACTAACTTTGCTGAACCATAAAATATTAAAAGAATGGAAATACCACATGTTCATGGAGGAATAAAACTTTGTTTCATAGAACAATGAGGAGAAAATTATATAATGAAATAATGAGTGAGTGATGTCATCAGTCCCCTCCTTTGCATACCGACCAGGGTGTACATATAACTGTTTTGTGAAATTAAGTGAAACTTAAAAATGTCATAACATTCTTATCTTGCACCCAATTTTAAAGAAATTTTCAGTTTTTTACTTTAATAGTTGATTTTTCTCTTTTTATTCGAATCAACTTTTATTAGGGGTGGACTTTTCCTTTAATGTTGTTTAATGCCCTAGTTGGCAGTTATCATGTACACCATGTAACAATATTTATGCATTTGTTTTGGGTTGTTTTCCCTGTTCCTGTAGATTGGCCTAGGTAAACTGAAGTATCTGATCCTTGACGAGGCTGACCGCATGGTGGACATGGGCTTTGGTCCCGAGATCCAGAAGCTCATTGACCACCCGCACATGCCTCCGAAGGGTGAGCGTCAGACCCTGATGTTCAGTGCCACCTTCCCCCCTGAGATCCAGGAGAAGGCTGGGATGTACCTCAACGACTATCTCTTCTTGACTGTCGGCAGGGTAGGAGGAGCTGCCTCTGACATCGAGCAGAGGGTGCTCTCAGTCAAGCAGTATGAGAAGCGGGAGAAGCTGATGGAGATCCTCAGGGATCAAAATGGTAGGTTTTGTTGTTACTAGTATATTTTCCTGTCCGGGGGAGAGTAGGAGCCAGTGGAGGAAATATATAAGGGCTGCGGTTGATGTCGCCCTCTCTGACAACCTAAATTGCCCCTAAAATTTTCAAAACAGAATGATTTTGGAGCGACCATCTTTTTAAAAATTGGTCAAGGATCTGACACAAGCATAATTGTGGATGGTAATACATCTGAGAGATGTTCTGGATGTGCGTGGGAATAGTACCGATGGCAGGTACACGCATGGACCTACTACAACTGGACATTCGATAAATCCCCTGCTTTGGACCTAAGACCGTCACCGCTAATCCTTTTATAAACAGAGTTTTGGCAGCTGACGCCCATCAAGCCGGTCGTAAAACACGCTGTCACTGATGGACAGCGGAAATCAATTGTGCGCTGCTCCTACACATTGCGATGTTCGTTCACTTTATTAAAAGCAACACACAGCAGCGAACGTTAGCGCTATGAAAATGATCGCAGAAACAAGAAAACAGGCATGCATAAACATATTTTTAATTAATCTATTGGTTGGATAGCTTAACTAAGCTAGTTGTACAGACTGTTTCACCCGAAGGCTCATCAGCGACTGATTAGTATGAAGAACTCAATTTTTTGAGACAGAATAAAGTATACAGAGCATGTGCATTAGGGTATAACATTGGATTGACAGAGCATGTAACTATGAAAGGGGTTACTGAAGGGGTACATGTGTATTGTTTATTACAGAAGGGGTACTTAGGGGTCATTACCACATGGTTACAAGTGGGGGGGGGGGTGGACTATCCATATCCAGCAAGGAGGAACTTTTTCTTATATCTACAGGTAGACATGAGTTCAGTTCGAGAGTTCAAATTGTGGTTTTTGTTTGCAGTGATGATGAAGTATTTCTCCCATAGGCAGAGGTTGCAGCGTTTTGTGAGTGGAGAGTGGGATTGTGCATGGCGTACGATTCTCCAGGATATCTTGTGGGGTGTGCCCTCATCTTTCAGTTTCCAAATATGCTTACTGAGCTCGGTACTGTGCCTCTTCTCTTTATAATAATAATAATTAAGACTTATATCGCGCCAAATCCACTCTGTAGAGTGCTCAAGGCACTTTTTAGGAAATTATAAAAGAAATTAAGAAGAATTGAACAGAAATGTTTTGAGGAAATTTTTGAAAGTTTCAGAAGTCAAGCACTGTTTGATGTTATGAGGGAGGCTGTTCCATAGTTTCGAGGATGAGTAAACAAATGATCTTTCACCCCAAGTTTTGGAAACTTTGGGGGTAACAAGAGAATTGGAAAGGGAGGAACGTAAGGATCTTGAAGGGGTATAACTTTTGATCAGTGAAATAAGGTACTGGGGAGATGAGCCATGAACACAATGAAAAGTTAACAACAAAATCTTGAACATAATACGCTGTTTTACAGGGAGCCAATGTAAGGATCTTAAAATAGGAGTAATGTGAGTGCGCCTGGTGGATAGAGAAACGATGCGAGCGGCAGCATTTTGAAGTTTCTGAACTTTCACTAACTGATTCTGGGGTAGATTAAACAATAGGGAATTTCCAAAATCAAGACGGGACGAAATTAAAGCGTGAACCAATTTTTCTGTGGCCGGTCGAGACAAGTTATTCCTAATAAAACCAATATTTCGCAATTGGTAGCCAACTGATCTACAAATAAAAGAAATGTGATTCGACATTGTCATGTGAGAATCAAAAACTATACCCAGATTGCGACAAGAACTTGACAAATTTACAGTGAGACCAGAAAATGAAATGGAGTCGATGTGGATTTTACTAAGCTGTACTTTGGAGCCAAAAAGAAGAAATTCACATTTGGTTGGATTCAACTTAAGAGAGTGAGAAGTCAGCCAGTTGTGAACATCAACCATGCAACATTCAAGACGATGGATGGAACTTTCTGCAGCTTGTTGATTCGAATTAAAAGAAATCATGAGTTGGATGTCGTCTGCATAAATATGGTATTTTATGTTATGTTTCAACAGAACTTGTCGCAATCCGGATAAATAAATCGAAAAGAGAGTTGGCCCTCCCACAGAACCCTGTGGTACTCCACAAGAGAGAGGCAAAGCATCAGATTTATAACCGTTGATACAAACAATCTGAGAGTGAAATGACAGATAAGATTGAAACCACTTGTATGCCTCACCCTTAACACCGAGTGAACTAAGTGTGTTCAAAAGGATAGTGTGGTTTACCGTGTCGAAGGCAGAGGACAAGTCTAACAGCAAAAGAGCTGTGGTGTTCCCTTTATCCATACTTTGTAAGATATAATTAGACGTAGTGTTTCTACACTATGATTAGACCCATAACCTGACTGGAAAGGATCGAGCAAATCATTATCTGAAAGGTAATCGGAAAATTGAGAGAACACAATCCTTTCAAGAATCTTGAACAAAAATGGTAAGTTTGAAACTGGGCAGTAGTTATGGAGGGAGTTTTGGTCCAGGGAGGGTTTTTTTTTTAACAGTGGGGTAATGAGAGCAACTTTCAGAGAGGGAGGAATGTATGCCTGTTCTATACTCATATTAATTAGATGTGAGAGAATTGGAGCAACAGAAGGGGAACAATCCTTAAGTAATCTAGTGGGAATGGGATCTGACTGACATGACTTGGGAGGAAGTTTACGTAAAAGTAACATGATCTCGTCAGGAGTGGTAGGTTGGATAGTGTCAAAGGAGGAGGAAGTGAGTTGGCTGTGTGGAGACTCATCTGGTGCTAAGCTGTCGCAGATCATCTTGACTTTGGTCTGGAAGAAGTGAAGGAAAGTAGATGCCATTTGCGAGCTGTCAGAGTGGGAAGGAAGAGGTGATGATTGTCGACGATTCAGCAGCCGATTAGCCACAGAAAAAAGTTTTTTAGAGTCGTCGTGACAGTCTTCAACGATAGCCACATAATAGGAACGCTTTACCCTCTTCACAAGGGAATTGACAAGGTCACGCTGGGCAGAGAAGAGTTCCCGGTGGATATGAAGTGAAGACTGTCGCCATTGCCTCTCCAGCCTTCTTTGTTTTTTCTTCTGAGAGCGGATGTTATCATTATACCATGGAGAGTCAACATGAATCCGTACTTTCCTTTCTTTCGGGGGTGCATGAATATCGAGAATCCTTCCCAGTTCAGAGTTATAACGATGTACAGTGGTGTCAACACAAAAATCTGCACTCTCTGTCCTAGGCCCGTTTTGAAAGTCCATTTTTGATGCACGTGTACACGGCGTGTTTTTCGGTCGTGTACACGTTGTAAACACTGTGAGAGCGAGTTCTGTTTTCATCTCGACACGGACCCGCATCAATATGTCATAAAAAGGGGTCTATATAGCCTAAGTCACGGTTTTAAAGCTTACCTGAGAAGTTTGAAGTATCAATCCACAAAAATTGGTGCAAATTAAAAGTTTACTCGGCTTAGCAGCGCATTAAATTAATAAAGAATGCAAAAGAAAATCAGTGCAGGGCCCTAGCTATCGCCGACGCGCGGTGGATGCGCATTTTGTATACTGTACTGTACATGCATGCACAGATCGCTGCAGAATAAGTGTAACTGAAGTTATCGATTAATTTTCATTATTATGTTGCCAATTTGAAGAGCGTTTGTTTGTAGGCTTGTGTGCGAGCGTATAACACGTAAGTTGTAGCGATGATCGCTATCGCAATTGGTGATTCTCAAATTGACTCTGAGTGTGATTGAGCAACGCTTTCGAGCTTTTGAGACCGGAGCAGACCCATTTCGTGCCGATTTCGTGGTACAAAAACGTGAGTCTCCAGAAAGAATGTGGATTAAATTGGCGATTTTGGAAGTGAACTCACTCTGGATTAATTGAAATATGTTGACATATTAGTAATTAAAACATGTGCAGTGTCTGAGAACAAAGATTTAATGTGAGGCTGTGAGCTTGTTTATGCAGATGCTACCGTGTACACGGTGATGGAATTTAGTACACGTGCACTGACTTGACCGTGCGTGTACACGTGTACACGTGTACCCGAAACGGGCCTACTCTGTCCCAGGAGCAATGATGTCACATTTAGTGATGTCGTTCGCAAAAGTCACCCTATCGATGTTGTTGATGTTGCGACTGATTATAGTGGACTGGGACCGACTCGGCTTGGGAAAGTTGACCTTCCATAAGATGGCAGAGTGGTCTGAGATGCCAGGTATGACTCGAGGCTTCGATAAGAGAGCTCGATCATCAGAGTCCCTAACCATGACAACATCAAGGATGTGACCTCTGTCGTGTGTTGGAGTATCAACTAGTTGAGAGATGGCGTGACCGCTAATTAGATCATTAAACTTCTGTGTGTTGGGTGAAGAGTTATTGTCTAGGTGAATGTTCAGGTCGCCAGTGATGATAAAAGGTGGAGTTCGATATATGCTTCTATCCAGGAAATCAGAGAATTCATCTAGGAATCTGGAAAAGCTATGTCCACCAGGAGGCCTGTAAATTACAGAGATGTCCATGCAATTAACATCGTTGGAGATGGTTGCGGATAGACATTCAAAACTGTTGAAATTTTCATGCGGCTTGGTGACAACGTGAAGACTGTTCTTGTAAAGAAAAGCCACTCCACCGCCACGCCCAGAGACCCTTGGACAATGCTTGAAAGTGTAGGAGTCAGGACACACGTCACCTATGACCGCATCGTCATCTGAAGTCAGCCATGTCTCACACAGACAAAATCTAATTTGTGATCTATAACAAAATCTTGAAGAATAGTAGCTTTATTACGTAGTGACCGGGAATTAATGCTGGCAAATTTAAGATGCCCCTTAAAGAGGCATCGTCCTCCTCTCTTGCCCCGATGGGTCCTCCGCCTTCGACAAAGTCTACTGATCCCGAGAGACACCAACCGGTCCCATACAATGGGATTATCTTCTCGCCATCTTCTCGTGGAACAACTATCCCTTATATTAAGGGCATGAAGTGTCTGACTATCATATGTAAAATGTGAAGTAAAAGTATCAGCTGAAAGGTTGGATCCACTAGAAGGCCCAGGGTTAGGGGTTGATGTCTCCCGAGATCAGTAGCAAAATGCGAAATCTGGAAAGAGAATTAGCATACCGCTGAATGGGTATACCAACATATTTGTGCTTTCCATTTGGATCAGGTTTAACAGCATTACATGTACATGTACCAGTAGTATAATGAACAAGTTCAGTTGTGAAAGACACAATACAAATGGATACAATAGATGCTAAGGCTGTCAGCCTAGCCAATTTCATTGTGAAAGTGCGCACAGCCGTACACTGTACCCTATGCAGTACAAGAAATGGTCAACATGCATGTGAAGATGGCTACTTACTTACAACACAGTAATGCAGTGGTGAAATCAAAAATAGCAAATATACGAAAAAATATAGCAAGAAATGAGACAAAAATTGTCTAGTATGTTCCTGGAGTCGTACACAAAGACATCAAATAGCAATAAAGGTAAAACATATGCTTGAACAATACAAATTAAGATAGAAACTAAGAGCTCTGTGGGAAGGCATCCACCAGGCGCACTCAACCCCCCCCCAAAAAAAAAAAAATGATGCTTTGTGAGATGCATGTCTGGTTTTGAATGTGGTGGCGGTCTGTCCGATGTAGGATTTTTCATTGTGGGGGTGGTAACTTTGGCTTCATAATCATGTTTTTTGTTGTGCTTCGTAGATTAAGCTATCCAACCAATAGATTATTTATACTCAGCTCCTACACAGTCGAGCACTATTAGATATTGCAGTATATCACTACTTACTTGCTTACCTAAACGTATTTTTACGTACATTGCTAACAACTGCTCACAAAATGCGTTGACGTCACCGTGCAGATCAGAATATCTATAGAAAAAAAGCAGTAAATATTCGGAGAAATGTCTGGAAAGACTTAAAAAATGCATCTTTTTTTTTACATTATTGATGTCATTAGTGTGTGGGTAACTCACTTGTCGATTTTCGTTGCGTTCCTGTGATTGATGGCCCCACCCCCCTTCATTTTAGGGCTAAGAAGCAGGAGAAGCTGATGGAGACTTTGAGGGATCAGACATGTAGGTTTGGGTAGTATCTTTTTCTTGATTTGGGGAGGATAGGAGGAGGAGCTGCCTCTGACATCGAGCAGAGGGTTCCCTCAGTCAGGCAATCCTAAAGGGATCGTAACGATAGGTTTGGATAGTATCTCTCCTTGACTTGGGCGACTGTATATCATAAATCGATCGTTATCTTCACGGTTGAATTCTCATCTTTTTCAGAGGATGATCGTACCTTGGTGTTTGTTGAGACGAAGAGGAATGCAGATTTCTTGGCTACTCTTCTGAGTCAGTCTGACTTCCATGCTACAAGTATACATGGGTAAGTCTTTCATCATTTTATTAGATTTTTTAAAAAGGTGATAAAATTTTTAATGAATTTATTTAGAAACTTATTTCCTAAAAGAAACATGATACACATCTGATTCAAGGCATAGCACTTAACCCTAAAATGCTGAGGGAGATGAATCAACCCCCCCCGACATTTTCTCCAACCATTCCGCTGCAAGAAATTTTTCAACCACACCGCTCGCTGATTTTTACTTTGAAGTCTTTGCATATTTTGTGACCAAATTTATGTTGCCCGGGTTTGCGATTTGAAAATTATGCAACATTATGAAAGTGCATGTCGGACACAAAATTGCTCCAAAACGTGATTTTGTGTGTAAAGTCAATGCTTCAAAAAGATTCTACTTAAAATTTTGTCAAAAATAACAGATGTTGAAAAACAAGGAAATATATAAGAAATTTACAAAATCAAAAAATACATAAGAAATTAAGTTTCAAACCAGGATTTTTGTCTCGCCTGCATAGGCTGGAGCCGGCACTTTTCCGACGGCGATGGCTTCAACATCAAATTTCAACCTAGGATTATGTTTTTGAAATATCATTACCTAGAAAGTATATGGATCTAGGTTATGAAAATTGGACATAAGGGTTATCAAGTATTATACAACTCCCAAGAATGTTCTGTAATCTGATTGGTCCAAATGGGATCACATTGATATCCAGCAAATTGTACTATGGCATCCAAAATGCATTATCATCCTACACTGACGTCGTACCAAATGCACTATCCTGCGCTCTGATGTCAGAGTGCAGGATAGGGCGAGGTCTGGAATTATCTAGAATTTAGAGGTCTGGAATTATCTAGAATTTAGATCAAATGTAGCATTTGGGGCAACTCAGTAACATGGGGAGGGGGTTTGTATAAAACAAATGATGCACGCATTCTTGTGCATAGAGGACCCAACTAATTTTGATTTGATTTGATTTTATTGTTTACTTCTGCAATTACATCATTCGTATATAATACATTTTCCATAACATAACAAACATAGTATATTGAGAAATTTTTTTGGCATGAATCATAACTAAGTGTACTAAAATTATCATTACAAACAAAACTGATCTCATACCAAATTAGTTAACATTAACAATTTGCAGGAGAAGGATTGTCATAAGCAGATTGCTTGAAAAAATGACAACCCCAGTGCTCTGTGCTCGACTCGCCAAATGGATATACCGCACTCGGTCCTGCGGACCTTGGTGCGGTATATCCATTTGCTCTTCTCTCACATGACACGCGTTCATTATTTGGCTCTGCATGCACACACCTAGAGTTTCAGGTCACATGACCAAGGTCATTTAGAGTCAATTAACTTAGACCATGTTGGGGTACCGTAAGTAACGGTGTATTAACCGCACCCCCAACTTTGGACTAAAATTTATAAAAAAAAAATCTCACATTTACATCCATATGTATAAGAAACAAAATCTAAGTTTTTAAGATTTCAAAGTATCCAAAGAGATTACCGGTATGCAGAAATATGCTGTTCTTGATCAATTCATCTACAAATGTTAGAAAGAAAGAACGGTCCCGACAATATTGGCAACTTACACACTCGCTCACCTCACAGTCACAGTGTACACACACAGCACTGCCATTACATTGCAAACTACGATACAGTACAAGTCATGCCAGTACATCTTATCAAATTATGATCTGTGTCTTTCCCAGCGTAGGAGGAAGAAACATTCACATTTCTAATTGCGTCACAATCTCACAATCACTTTCAGAAATTTGATGTCTTAGCATGAATTTTGGATACGAGATTATAGGAAGGTTCAAGAAACAAAGAAATTGGCAATTTTTCCAGTTGTTTTTTACGGCTTCGTGCCGTCTCTCTCATGCGTGGTTTACATGGTATCTTATGAAAAGCAAACAGGAAGGAAAAAAACAAGCTGGCGCGAAACGGGACTTTGAATAGCGCCAGCTTAAGTCGCACTATAACCACATTACAACGCAATCTCTAAGCTCACTCAACTCTCGCTCAGTGGTGACAAAATTTTACCGAGTATGCTTGGCGTCTCTTTTAAATTAGCCAGGGAACTTCACTACTTTGAATCGAGAATAAAGTCAAAATTAGTGTCATGAAGGTGGGTGCGTTTGTTATGGACAACATTTAATTAATATTGCAATAATCGCTTCCCATTACCCGCGGCTCATACCCCTCTAAACGACATTGCCTGGGCGGCTACGCCCGGCCACTCGATGTGTTGTGAACTGGCAGACATCGTACATGTACGGGAGGGGTTATGGCGGGCTGGCTCAGACCCGTCACCGTGTATAAACCGCACCCCCGACTTTTGCTTCTACCCCGCCGAGAAAAAGGTGCGGTTAATACACCGTTACTTACGGTAATCGTTGAATTGCCATCAAAATTTTGAAAGTTTGATTTGAGTTCATGAAATGTGGACATATGGGTAATCAAATATCACTGATCATCTTGCACAAGTCTTAGGTCACATGATCAAATTCAAATGTCATTTATGGTCAATGAACGTATTATTTGATATGAATTGTGTGTTTTTTTGTGAATAATTATTTGATAGTTGTTTTCAAAGTCAGCACTGTTGCTATATTGAATCTTGTAATACAGGCGAGACTGCCAGAGGTGCTCCATTTCGTTTGTAATTGTTAGCAGTGGTATAAAGAATATATACACCAAAAATTTGAATTCTATGAGCTTATTATTGCGAACTAGAGCAAATAGTTTGATTTACGCATAAATAGCATAATTCATTAAAATAGTCTGATGATTTCTGACAATTTAACCATACAGCCTTGTAGATTACATCTCACACTATTACCATGCCAATTTCATGGCGTTGTTCTTGTTTCTTTATTTCTATATCAATTATGTTCACGCTTGGTACAAATGATCCTTAGGAATTTACCACATGTGTGTCTTTGAAGACGATGGGGTCAGAGGTTGTCTTGGGGTCAAAAGGTCAACTTATTCTCATTTCTTTATTTCTACATGAATTATGTTCACACTTGGTACAAATGAACCTTGGATATTACCATACTTGTTTTCTTGAGAATGTTAAAGTCAAAGGTCATCTAGGGGTCAAAAGATCATATCGCATATTTTTCTAATTGCAAAATCAGGCGAGAATCGTGGTTCACGAACCATCTTGTTCTTAATCTGTTCAAATCATATTTTCTGCCTGGAGTACCCCTTTAATCAGCACAAGATTAATTGTGATGTGTACTACTTTAATCTAAGTAATTTGAATGGGACAACCAATCACAGAGGTGGAGAATTTGCCATTACTATTAAAAAAGTGATAATATTGAAAATATATTCTAGTGCTCCATTTCAATCCTCCAATAGTTAGATATTACCTTCCAGTTGTGTGATGGATGCTCTAGCAACTGAGCCAGCACTCTGGTTGGCTATAAATGGTAGCTTAAACAGTTTTCTTAATCATAAGAGGATGATGATAGAGCATAGAAAACATAAGATATATACAATGTAATAATTTTTTCTACAATTTTGGCTTTCCATACTTACAGCTTCTAGTTAGACCATGGCTTAAGTAAAACGGGACTTTAGAATACGTTCCTTGGAGACAAAAACATCAATATCTGAAGCTTATTACATGAGATTGAACACAAAGATTGAATAGTGAGAATCTCTCCAAAGAGTTAGCTCAGTTGGTAAAGCATCTGCCTGTCAAACCAAAGGTTGTCGGTTTGAGCCCACCCCGGTCAGATGACCGAGTCCTGCTGTGTGTGTAAACATGTCTCTCAGATAGGACGTCAAATGGATTTCCCATGTAGAGGAAAGTTGCCACCCTTGCACGTTAAGAACCCACTGCACCATTCGTATAAGAGTAGGGGGAAACCCAAGTGTAGTGGTCCGCCTGCACCCTCAATTAGTTAAATCGGGAAAAGAGACCTGCAGGTCCAGAGCCATTAATAAAGAAAGTTGGGCTAACCAGATTTCAATAGGTTGCCAACAACATGGCACAAAATGTGTTGTTAGGCAAGTCCAATTCAAAAGAAATTGCACCATATTGGTAACCCATTGAAACCGGGTTGGCTGAACTCTCTGTGTGGGTCAGAGTGAATGTGATTCAGTTCGCTTTTTGCCTCCCAGGTAATAGCAAACGAATATTAATTTTTGATCCATTATTTACTCCCCCAGTGACCGTCAACAGCAGGAGCGTGAAGAAGCTTTGCGAGATTTCAAGATCGGCCGTGCACCAATCCTCGTTGCTACGTCAGTTGCCGCCAGAGGTCTCGACATCCCAAAGGTCAAGCATGTTGTCAACTATGACCTGCCTAGCGACATTGACGAGTATGTGCATCGTATTGGGCGTACCGGTCGTGTCGGAAACACTGGAAGATCGACTAGCTTCTATGATGCTGACAAGGATGCTAGTATTGCCAGGGCTCTTATCAAGATCTTGGCTGATGTAAGTCACTTCATAACAAATATGCTGAGCTTATCCCATTTTCACCATAATATTTGATAATACTGACATAGGAAGCCTAGGATTAAGAAACTATGAAGTATAAATTGATAGATGTGGCTCAGAATACCAACATAAATACACCAAAACTTTTATAACATTACTAGAAATACTTCATTCATTTATCAGAATTAATAATTTATAATCTACCTTGATTCTTAGTAAATACATTTCTATCGATTTCAACAAAATACATCTAACAGAGGGTCAAATTGCTTACATTAATGCTTAAAAATCTTTGAAGATTTCACAAGAAAACTTTATTTTATATGTTGTTTAATTATAAAAAGAGTAAAATTAATACAAAAATAGTAGTGTAGATTTGTAGAGCACACCATCCAAAGACATTCATGGCATCAACTCAGCATCAGATCTCTTTATCAGGGCTCCACACTAACTTTTTTTCTTGGTGGCCCGACCGGTCCACCAAAATTATAAATTTCATATTCTTGGTGGTTTGAAAAGCATATTTGGTGGCGCTAAAACAATGAAAAACATTACAATTTATCAAAACTTTGGTAGCCCAACTGGGCCACCAATTGGAGGGCTTTTACAGAATTTTGGTGGCCCGACTTGCATTTTTGGTTGCCCCGGGCCACCGGGCCACTGCTAATGTCGAGCCCTGTCTTTATAATAAGCTACAAATATAAGCTAATGTACTTTTCAAACGTAATGTAAATAATGCCATTGGGATTTACGATTTCAGCTGTAAGGCATATTATTGTGATGGATATGTAATTCGTGTTGTTTGCCATACAGGCTTCTCAAGATGTACCCGAGTTCCTAGAGGAGGCAGCTGATTCAGCTATTGGAACATACCATGGTAATGCCGGTGGAAGCTTTGGAGGCCGTGACACCAGAAAGGTACACAGAACCCCTATGTTATGGTTTTTGTCTCGCCTGCATAGCAGACTATAGGCATCGGTGCATTGGTTTTCCGACTGAGGGGGCGGCGTCGTCAACATGAAATCTTAAGTTTTTGAAATGACATCATAACTTAGGAATTATATTGACCTAGTTCATGAAACTTGGGCATAAGGGTAATCAAGTATTACTGAACATCCTGCCTTAGTTTCAGGTCACATGATGAAGGTCAAAGGTCATTTAGGGTCAATGAACTTAGACTTTGTTAGGGAATCAATATATTACAAAATCTTAACCTAAAGTTAAGTTTTTGAAATGCCATCTTTAATTCGAAAGTATATGGATCTAATTCATGAAACTTACACATAAGGGTAATGAAAAATTACTTAATATCCTACCTGAGTTTCAGGTCACATGACCATGGTCAAAGGTCATTGAGGGTCAATTTACTTTGGGCATGTTGGGGGTATTTGTTGATTTTCAATCATAACCTTTAATGTTTATGGAGCTAGTTCATAAAACTTGGACATAAGATTAATCAAGTATCACTGAACATCCTGTGCAAATTCCAGGTCACATGACCAAGGTCAAAGGTCATTTAGGGTCAATGAACTTTGGCCATGTTGGGGGTATTTGTTGAATAACCGTCTTAACTTTGAAAGTTTATGGATCTAGTTCATAAAACTTGGACATAAAAGTAATCAGAACATCCTGTGTTTCAGGTCTCGTGACCAAGGTCATTTAGGGTCAATGAACTTTGGCCATGTTGTACCTAATTGTTGAATTGTCATCATAACTGAAAGTTTATGGATATAGTTAAAGGACAAGTCCACCCCAACCAAAGTTGATTTTAATAAAAAGAGAAAAATCCAACAAGCATAACACAATAAATGAAATACATTTGAAAATAAATGCAATGTTGAAATTTGTTGAAAGTATATTTGATCAGATTCCTATAGAGTCTGTACCAAAAATTAGCATTCTATGGGGTATTATTTAGTTAGGGAAAACTTGATTTTACGCAGAAATTAGCATAATTATATAGCAATTAGATTTTTCGCAGAATTTGATCTTATAGTTTTGTAGAATATGCCATGGGTAATGCGTGTGCCAATTTTCGTCAAGATCGCAGAATCGACGACCGAGATCATAAGATTAATAAGGGTGTCAAAAACACTAAAATGATGAAAAAAGGGTATATATTTCGATAGGAAAACTACATGTTTACAGTCCAATTTGCGAGGGTATAAAAGCCTAAAATAAAGGATGTACTTTTTGCGCCATCACTACATGTTAAGGGTCCGATTTGAGCGAGGTAAGTGGGGCGGTACAAAACCCAATGAAAGTAAAGGTAAAGCTGACATCCATGATCACGTCCATGATATAACAACTAAGATATTGTACTTGTTTAGGGGGGTTAATTCACGGAATACTTGTCAAGGGTACTGTTTTGTTTCCAATACTCGTTAAGGGTAGGGTTACACACGCCAATACTTGTTAGGAGTGCATTTTCAGAACATGGAAAATACTTGTTTAGGGTGTCAATGTAAGTTCCCCCCTCCCGGATTGCATTTATGATTGATTAAAGAGTGTTAGTGAGTCATATAATGAAGAGGGAGAGTGTTCCAAATCCTCAGAGCACATATAGCAAACGCTGCATCAACATAGCAACTATGGATTCGAGGATCTTGAGTAAGTCGAAGGTGGATAATGAGAGATAAAGAGAAGAAGAAAATGTCCCTGCTCTTTCACAAGATTTGTGTCATAGAATCATGCAAATTCTGATTACTATTTCATTAGAAGCATAAAGATTGACATGAATAAAAACTTGGGCACCTTTCTATTATTGTTTTTTTTTTTTACAGTTTGGTGGACGTGGAGGTGGAGGAGGAGGAGGAGGGGGCGGCAGTAGTTTCGGTGGAAACTCCGGAGGAGATGAGTGGGGATCTGGAGGAGGAGGAGACGGCGGAGGAACTGTGGATGAATCATGGGATTAGGCTGCCATGGTGATCGGAAGATTATCTCCCAAGTTTGATAAATGCGTTGATCAGGAGGAGACATTCAAATGAGATTCTTTCCCAAAGAGGACATTTATTCATAAACATTTGTGTTAAGCAGTGATGTGAAAGAGAACAATTCATTTGGACATGTTCGATCCTGAAAGGGCAGCCACCAGCCGAATCAGAAAGTGTAAAGCAAGGAGGATTAGAGCTCTTTGTTTGGAATATTGCATCAGAATATTCCCCCAGACTTGTTCACAAAAAAGGATGTAAGCAAATCTTTCTAAAAGTACAAAACTTGTATCATGTGTTTGTGCCTCTGCACTGTTTATTAGTGTTTCATCTTTTACATCGTTGACAGTTTTGTCCATTTTTTTTGTATGACGGCCCATATGTTGGTGAGTGATGGAGGAAAAACTCCATGGCATGGACCTATTGCATTCATTTTTGTCTCACCTGCGAAGCAAAGTGAGACTATAGGCGCCGCTTTTCCGACGGCGACGGCGGCGGCGGCGGCGTCAACATCAAATCTTAACCTGAGGTTAAGTTTTTGAAATGACGTCATAACTTAGAAAGTATATGGACCTAGTTAATAAAACTTGGCCATAAGGTTAATCAAGTATTACTGAACATCCTATTAGAGTTTCATGTCACATGACCAAGGTCAAAGGTCATTTAGGGTCAATGAACTTAGACCATGTTGGAGGAATCAACATCGAAATCTTAACCTGAGGTTAAGTTTTTGAAATGTCATCATAACTTAGAAAATATATGGACCTAGTTCATGAAACTTGGACATTAGGTTAATCAAGTATCACTGAACATCCTACATGAGTTTCACGTCACATGACCAAGGTCAAAGGTCATTTAGGGTCAATGAACTTTGGCCGAATTGGGGATATCTGTTGAATTCCCATCATAACTTTGAAAGTTTATGGATCTGATTCATGAAACTTGGACACAATAGTAATCAAGCATCACTGAAAATTTTGTGCAAGTTTCAGGTCTCATGATCAAGGTCAAAGGTCATTTAGGGTCAATGAACTTTTGCCGAATCAGGGGTATCTGTTGAATTACCATCATAACTTTGAAAGTTTATTGGTCTAGTTCATTAAACTTGGACATTAGAGTAATCAAGTATCACTGAACATCCTGTGCGCGTTTCAGGTCACATGACCAAGGTCAAAGGTCAATGAACTTTGGCCGAATTGGGTGTATCTGTTGAATTACCATCATAACTTTGAAAGTTTATGGATCTGATTCATGAAACTTGTACATAAGAGTAATCAAGTATCACTGAACATCCTGTTCGAGTTTCAGGTCACATGATCAAGGTCAAAGGTCATGTAAGGTCAATGAACTTTGGCCATGTTGGGGTTTTTTGTTGAATAACCATCATATCTCTGTAAGTTTATTGGTCTAGTTCATAAAAAGTGGACATAAGAGTAATCATGTATCACTGAACATCTTGTGCGAGTTAGAGTAGTATTCAAAGTCAGCACTGCTGCTATATTGAACCGCGTGATGCAGGTGAGACGGCCAGAGGCATTCCACTTGTTATTTTTAAAAGTTGATTTTTTTTTACAGTATTAGTGATCATTTATCTAATGAATGGGTTGAAACCAGTTGTTTGAATAAGAATGTATGTTCAGAATAAGGCTTTTGAAAGCAGTTACAGCTAGAATATGAAATTCATGATGATTTTGTAGACTTTTGTAAAGTGTAGACTTTACTACGGATCTATGGAATACAGCTCATATAGTGTATTATTACCCTCATTGTCAGTCACTGATATTAGCAAAAGTATTTGCTGCATGTAGTAAATCCATTATCAAGAAGCTTAATATACAGATGATATTAAGAAAGAGGTTGACTCTCTAATTAGTTGACTCTCTAATTAGTAATAAATTGTTTCTTTATTTTATTGTAGACTATGCATGCTGACATTGATCATTGGATATTAACGCATATGCGATATATCTTATAAGAAGTGCATTAGGTTTCACCATAATTATAACCTTGATATTTGTATTCTTTAAAAGTACCAAATTAGTTTCATCACTTTCATATAAGTATTACAACTACTGTTTATCAACATTTTCATTAGATTAGTATAGAACAATAGCTGATCATCGATTATAACCTTTCATATTGTTTAACTTTTATGTTTTTAAATCATGTTACATTATTTTTATATGACACTAGGGTAGATTCTTGTTATGTTTTATGTTACCCATATTGTTTGTCCTCTCAATGTACCATGAGACAAAAGTACAATGAGAAACGGAAGTGACTGTTGGACTGCGTCAAAGGATCAGACTGGTCAGTGCACTGTGGTTGCTGACTGATCATTAAAAGACCAAAGAAAAATAGATTGACTAGGAGCAAAGTGATAAGCCCAAACCACCACCACGGTAGTATTAAAATGAAATCCGTCCAAACCTAGGAAGTATGCGTGTGTTGGAAAATAACCAGGGGGTTCCCCAAATGAGAACATCATTTATGATTGGGCTGTTCTTTTGTAACCCTTGTTGATTAGTAGATGGGTTATGGAAGAACTTGGAAGAAACTTGTTGGTAAGGCCATTCTGTTTTCTCTAAATGTTTATGACCTAGAGATTGCAACACCAGTGAGTTTTCAAACTAGATGGTAGGTATGTGGGCAGTCGAAATTGAGTGCATAGTGTGTTTCAAGTCCACAGTGACGCCATTTTCTGACTCGCCTTGCACCTACCGTTTTCATTTTGAAAACTTCTTTCATCAGTTCTCCAAGCCCAATTTGAGAGGCAGAAAGGTATTGCTGACATTACTGCCTTTCTGCTTCTCAAAAGATGCCTTCAAATGAGGAACACATCAAATACTTTCTTGGGTTACCTTGAATCCAGTCTTTCCACAGAAACTCAGTGGAGCAACTGGAAATGCCAATGCCTTGTCTTCCTTAGTGCGGCTTCCTCTGGAATCGTCAATGTGTGTTTGTTCATCAAAGTACCTCCTCTACTTTTGCCAATTGTTTTTCTCTTTAAGTGCCATATGTGGATTTGCCGTTAAGCAGCTGCAGCTACGTCCTCTACACATGGATATTGTTTGCGTGATGTGTGAAGCAGTGTGTCAGGTTCTTTGGGTATATACATGATCTTGGTTGATACTGCTTTGCTTGGACAGTATTGGTCATGGGAATGAATTTACTTTGAAGTGAATCTTATGACTGGTGTTGAGCGATGATATGGGTAATGAGATTTGTAATGGTGACTGTCCCAAACAATTTTTGCCTGTTACTTAAATTTTTCTGTAATCTTAAAATGTTCTAGATTTCTCAAATGGAGGTGTTCTGACACTTTCTTAGGTTAGGGGCTCCATACCATTCCTTCCAGGATAAGAGTTAATTCTTGGGGAATGTCCTTGTGGTGTATGCAACTCAGCCATTCCTTCTTTGATATCTCAGGGAAATATGTAGTAGTGGTGACTAACTTTTCATAATCAACCCATGTGTTCATTATGCATGGATGTGTGGATTGGCAGTCTCAACCATTCATTGAATAAAGACTTTCAGGTTCGTCATCTTTAGAACTGTGTCCATGATGCAGAATTCGTATTAACCTGTCCTTGCGCTTTATACATTATTTTTGTTTTGTTGTACTTCCATAATGCCCTTCGCGGGTTTGTGGATCTTGTATGTTTGCTGGTGTTGGCCAGAATAGAAACGTACACCTCGTCCTTGTAGAATTCTCAACAATGGATGTGAGATTCGTACATAGTATTTCTTGGTCATTTTTGCATGTTTTTTTTTTTCATTGTGCATCATTAGAGTCTTCGAATCTGGATTGTATTACTTTCCTAGATTGCTGGACTTTCAGTGTGGCATAATGGACTGTAATGTAACAGGATTTCAGGTTTTCTGCAAAGAGGAAGTAGAAGTAGAATTTCTGAAATACTTACACAATGAAAATAAGTTTAGTGTGCTATTGTATTGTAACAGTACTTGCCTTTATGGTTATAAGGCTGAATATAGTCTTTACATTTTGTTCCTAAGTGCCAAATAATTAGTAGATCATACTTTGAAAAAGAGGGGTTAATTAAGCTAAGTCTGTCCTTGTAAGAAGCGGCTCCTTGCTTTCTTTTTAGGTAGACCGTGGGTGTATAATTTCATGGGTTCAATGGTTTCGCCTTGACAGCATTTGCAATTAAGGTTTCACCAATGAGGAACATGTAATCCCATTTTATTGGAATTAGTGGAGGTCATTTTATGAAGTTCTTCAATGTTATCCTTGAGTTCCAATTATTTTATTTCAACAATATCCAACCAGTTAGTCCATTGATATGTGACATTCGAAAAAACAAGAAATTTGTGTAGGTGTACCCAAGAAGTGATGGAACATCATAAGATGCTTCCTTGAAATCAGGATTTATTCATTCTAACCTCCGATATGGAAGATTTGGTGGATGACATGAATCTTATGAAAGATGCATGTTATCCGGCAGATCAAATTCCACTCAAATCTTTAGAACTCTTGGCCCGTCACACTGTGACAGAGGTGGCAGTCTCCAGACTTGATATCATTGAAACCTTGCTACTTTTTTTGCCCATTGAGTCAAACTGATGGGCATGCCTGCTGCAAGCAATTGAAGAAAGAAAACTAAATCGTTATTTGGTTTCCGTGATGTATCACGCACCTACATTGTAAATTACAAGATACGTTGGTGTCTTGTAGCCTGAAGTTGAGATTATCTTGTTTTGGCGAAATTTTTTTAAACATCTGAAGACAGAATTTCATTTTTAATCAATATCTTCTGTGAGAGCATAGGTCCTTTGATATCTCCTTTGTCTGGGGTTCTAACTGATTGAGTTAGCATTGGATGGTGACTCTTTGTGAAGATCTGATAATGAAGACGGTTAGATCTTGTTGGTGTCATCCAGAAGATACCTTTACATTTCGGGAGGATGGACAAGAGGTCGAGTTGAAGCAACGCTGTTATTGATGAAAGAAACTGCATGGTACCACTTGTCCAAGTCTAGAGGATTCAGAGACTTGGTTTTAGAAGATCCTGGACCTGACATGTGAAGTCGGGTCTGGGAAGAGGAACTGTCAACTAGGAAAAGGCAGCAGCCCAAGTGTAGGAGTCTTTGTCCTCAGAGATGAATTGGAAATTCACATTATTTTCTAGATTTTGGCCATGGAAGATCCTGGACCTGACAAGTGAAGTCAGGTTAGGGGAAAGGCAGCAGTCCAAGTCTAGGATGAATTTGAAAGGAATATCCATGGACAATCCTGGACCTGACAAGTGAAGTCAGGTTTGGGGAAAGGCAGCAGTCCAAGTCTAGGATGAATTTGAAAGGAATATCCGTGGACAATCCTGGACCTGACATGGTGAAGTCAGGTCTGGAAGAAGGAAGCATCATCATAAAAAGGCAGCATGTATAGGACGGTCTAAAGAAACCCCCTCGTCTCATTCTTGCCCATGGGCCTACCATGGTATAGAGGGACAGGGGGCCAGGAGTGGTGGAAATTCTTCCAGTAATATCAATCTGGAAGAATTTACAGAAAATGGGCTAGAAGAAGTGGAAACCTGTGTTAATGAAAAGATTATCTTATCCTCGTGTGGAGAATATATCTATACTGGTCGCAATCCCTTGTGAATGAACAAACTGAAACGCGAGGATCTGTATAATAAAAGAGTATCTGCCGAAGTTATTCATTCAGCAGTACATGTTATGCTAGGAATGTTGAAAAGTACTGTTAGTTGTAAACTTGGATTAGTAAATTGGTCCTAATGGTAGTAGGGGATTGACATTATTACCAGTTATCGATCCTTGGCAGGTAGAATAAGTTGGGAATCTAAGCAGCTGAACAATTGCCTACGGTACCTTACCAAAAGTCTGAGCAGGGTCTTTTTGCTGGAATCCTGCCAGTGCCTGTTAGAGCAGGATGGAAAGGCACCAAGCTTCTTTCACAGGGACTTTGGTCTATGATGAATGAGAGGGTTGATGAAAAGGGATTTCCTGTGAAAGATTTTGGTAGAGTGCCTAGGTACATGTAGGTCATAAGCAGATCAGAGTTGGTTGTCAAATGATTTAATGAGATAGACGCATATTCTTTACTTAAGTGGATATTAGTTACTCTTATATCATTCCAGTTTATCCTAAAGAGTAATTTGCCTCTAAAAGTTTTCAGAAAAAAAATGTAATTTGAACCTATAAGCCTGTATACTGTGATTTGGTTCGCATCGCGTTGAAGAGTTGTCAAAAGTTTTGACATAAAATAAATAAAAATGCATTTGCATTGAAGAAATTTTTGCTTTTATTTTGGTTTCAGTCCTTTCAAGTGAGAAAGAGCAGGCAAGAGAATCGAGATGTTTGAAAGGGAGGGGTGGGGTGGTAGAAGAGAGAGATAGGGTGTGTGTGTGTATGCAAGTGAGAGAGAAATAATGTGTGTGGGTTTGAATGGGGGGGGGGAACACAGAGAGAGTGTGTGTTGTGTCTTTGTGTGATGGATGGAGGGGAGCGGGAGGGGTTAGGGTCTTCTAATTCAAGATAGACGGGTGTGATGGAGAGTGTATGGCGAGTTGGAGCCAGGGAGGAGGGGCAAGAGGTCTTTGGGAAAAGCCGGGTTACAGGAGTTAGAAGAAAATAAGAGCGGCATATTCTTATTGCTCTATTTGTGTACCTTAGAGAGAGGGGGGGGGGGGGGGTGCGTGATCCGTGATGGGTTAGGGGAATATATTATATTGGTGTAATCGTTTACCTCGAAAATCAGAAGAATAATACCCCCCCCCCCGGGCCATATACACCCCCTTGAATTAACATTTATTCGAACTAAAACTAGTTCGCTATACACTAGATATGTCCTTGAATGAAAAAAAATTCATTCATTCGGAAAGCTACAAAAGAAATGTAGTTTTGTTTGGTTTGACACTATGGGTATTACAGACGGCTGTTGTAAGCTACGGAGTCTGGGACCACCCTACTTTATTTTCACAAATCTTACTACAATATTTGTGACGCCCCTCGTAAAATGAAAATTAAAATACGACGAAGTCAAATATAGTGACTTTTAGTCAATTTCGACACCTTGTTTAAAGCTACTATTAGAGCCGTCAAGGTCGGAGTTGGTTAAAAGTGACGATGTCATGACTTTTATTCTGTCAAAACAGGAAAGGAAAATAAGGTTTGTCATGTGTGTTGGCGATGTGTTGTTAAAAGCTATCGATATCGAAAACAAAATGAGCAAAAATGGTTTGCACCCCCTCATCTCCCTCTTCTTCCGTATCTTATATTATTTCTTTTTCATTGTCAAAAATTAAAGAAAAAAACTATGTTTCTCATTTTTTGTTTGCGATGTCTTGTTAAAAGCTATCGATATCGAAAACATAAAGAATTAACAATAAAAAAGGGGGCGTCGTGGTCTAGTGGTTATGACTAGCATCTTTCAATCTGGGGTCATGCGTCCGATTCCCAGCCTTAACACCTAACAAGGTGGATACGTGCGCTAAATCCTATTTTTTTAAATTATTTTTTCTGCCTTTCCACTTCCTAAATTTTTCTTTACCCCTCTCCTTTTCACTAGACCTACTTAAAATCATTGGGGTTCGGTCGTCAGCTGTTCCTTCAGCAAGAAATTAACCCACATTGTGCTGCACCCAATCCAGGTGAGGTAAATGGGTATGTAGAATAGGTTTAGCAGAGGTAACATCATGAATATAGGAGCGCCTTGAACACCTAACAAGGTGGATACGTGCGCTAAATCCTATTTTATTAATAATTTCTTCTGCCTTTCCTCTTTACCTAAATTTTCCTTTACCTCTCCCCTTTTCACTAGACCTACTTAAAATTATTGGGGATGGCCGTCAGCTGTTGCCCCTTATGCGTAAGAAAGAATGGATTCTCTGTAAATCTGCACCATTTTTTGTCTTCTAAATTGATACGTGTTCATCACAATCCTGTTTTTTTTATCACCGATGAAGTAACAGCGAAGTCAAAACTATAGTGGCGGATTCAAACAAGGGGGTGGGGGCTTTAACAAAAACTGGCAAAAAAAGTAAAAGAAAGGAAGGGTAGTCACCACTCACGGGAATAATGTACCAGTGTTTTTTTTTGTTGCTGTCTTTACAAGAAATCACCCCTCCAAAAAAATTTTAATAAAAATTGGGAAGGTGCATGGGTCCCCATTCCACCCCCCTTCTGAGATTCGCGCCTGATTCTATGTGACATCGGTAATGCAGGACGAAAATTGTGAATGACATTTTTCTTCTTTCGTTGTTACAAATCTTCTTCATTGTTCCTTCTATTTGACGTCTTGCTATAATTATCATCCCTGTTTTTCAATTCCTCCATTTATATGTGTTTTCTTTTCTTTCTTTTTAACTACATACGTGTGGGTGTGTGAACGAGCACAAATAGAAGTCCTGTGCCGTAGGCCTATAATAGAAGATGTATCGAATCATTTCGATTCATTCTCCATCCTTGTCTAGAGAGAAGCAGCATCAGATGTCAGTGCAGTGAATCTCTCAAGAAAGTCTCTTGCTTCCATCCTTCACAACAACTATTTCCATCGTAAGTTGTACCCTTATCTCTATAGACAAAGTATTATTACTGGAAGTTATTTTTCGAAATTATCGAAATCTATGTCCGTTATTTTGTGCAATGTTTACTCTTTTGGGGGTGCTTCTTTCTACAAATTCATCGTTTCGTTTCATCTGTTTCGTTTAACTTCGAAGCTAAAGGGAAAGTGAATTATACTGCATAGGGCTGATGTTTTTAGTAAACATGAGCTTAGATTGCATCCAGAGAACAGAAAAATGTAGTGAGATATTGATAAAAACTTAAAATTTGTATCTATAAAGCTTTCACAATAAATTATTCAAAAAAGGTTCCCATTTTCTTTCACGTTCAAGATGGATCGTCGAGGTGGCGGCGGATCTCGGTCTGGAGGCAACAAGAATGAAGAACTCATCGTTAAGAGTGCAGACATGTCAGACGAAGACCAGGATCTAGCCTGTGATATCGCTAAGGACGCCATGGGGAAGTTCAACGTCGAGAAGGACATCGCCGCCCATATCAAGAAAGAGTTCGATAAGACCCACGAACCGACCTGGCACTGCATCGTCGGGCGCAACTTCGGCAGCTACGTCACGCACGAAACAAAGTGTTTCATCTATTTTTACATCGGTCAGAAAGCATTCCTTCTCTTCAAGTCGGGATAGAAGTTTTAAAGACAAATTCTTATATTTCATTTAGATTAGATCAGAAATCAACATTCAAAGCGAAATTTGTTCCAGAAGTATTTATATTTTCAGATGTCACTGAGCGGGAGTTCGCGTCATTGTCAGATAAAAATAAATGATGTTTAAACTCAATTCTTGCATAAATCATAAATCATAAATGTATTGTATTCAGGAATAACATTGAATGATTTCTTTTGAGATTTTTCGCTATGAAATTATCTTCGGAGAATATTTTTTTCATTTTAAGCAAGACCTATATATCTCCCATGTATGTCATGTATGTACATGTCTATTTCCTCTGTCATAAGATGTAAATAACTCATTCTAAAATTGAGAAATATATCTCGTGGTGCTGCTATATACTGAAGACATGTTCCAGCTCAGATGAAGAAGTGTCATGAAGATTGACCTCGGTAAAACTATTAATCAATTTTAGGTCATTGTTCTATGTCACATACTCTTGATGATTTACTTTAGCCATCAAAATAATGACTGCCGTAATAATATTGTTGCCTGTATGGAAATTGTTTTAAAGATGACAATGAGCAGATGATGATTTAATGATTTGCAAAGTTGAAAATTCACCGTTATCAAAACGATGAAAGTACTGATCTTTCTGCTGCTATTTTTTGGTAACATCGTAAATGTGGGTTTGATAGTTACTATCTATCAGTTTGATCGATTATTGATTATTTTATTGACTAATTGAGTATACATGGTTGCTCGATGGAATAATTGTTTGATGATGAGGATAAATTCTAGACCCAAGATGTTGATCACAAAAACTCATAGGCATTTCAGACCTGATATTGGTACAATATGATTGATTGATTTGATGAATAAATTGATTGTTTTGTCAACTGATTTTTAATTGGTTAATGCTATTAATCTATCCTATGCTTCGTTGGTGATTGGTTGGTTGGTTGGTTGGTGGTTTGTTGGTTGGTTGGTTGGTTGTTTAGTTGGTTGTTCAGATTGATATATTTTGGTTGGTTTATTATGGTTGATTGACTGGTTGATTGATTGACTGTTTGATTGGTTGTTTGGTTGGTTGGTTGGATAGTTGGTTGGTTGGTTGATTGTTTGGTTGGTTAATTGATGGATTGATTGATTGATTGATTAGTTAAAGAAATAAATTGAATTAGTTTTGTCATGACGAGATAGATCTTGAGATGTATTTCTCATCGCGTCTACGAAATTTATTTGAAGAATGGATGGTTAGTTATATGTTTTATCGAGTTGTTGGTTAGTTGAATGGTTGGTTGAGTGGATGGGTGGTTGGTTAGTTCGTTGATTTGTTTGACGGTTAGATGATTGGTTAGTTAGATGGTTAGGTGTTTGGTTGGTAATGTGGTTGTCTGAGTGGTTGGTTGGTTGGTTGGATGATTAGTTATTTTGTCATATGGTTATTGTGATGGTTAGTTGGTCTGTTGGTTATTTTGATAGTTTGTTGGTTAAGATGCTTTGTTGGATAATTGGTTGGCCAGTTTTGTGGTTGATTGTTTGGTACATGGTTATTTGGATGGCTAGTTTTGTTGTTTTTTTTTAGTTAGAGGCTTGGTTGGTTGGTTGGTTGGTTGAATGGGTTGTCAATTTCATGGTTGAATAATGGTTTTGTTGGTTATTTAGATAGTTAGATGCTTGCTTTGTTGTTTGGTTGGTTACTTGAATGATTGGCTGGTACTGTTGGGTGCTTTGCTGATAAGTTGGTTGGTAGCTCAGATGGTTGGTAATTCATATGACTGGGTGAGTGCATTGGTTAAAATGGCTGGTTGGTTTGATGACTGATTGACTAGTTGGTTAGATAATTGTATACTTGAAATAAATATTTGATCAAGTTGATTAGTCAATCCAGTAAGTTCTACTTATTGATTCGCAGTTAGGACAATATGATTGGTATTTAGATATGATTATATAGGCATAGGGACTTGATCATAAAATAAATATATAGAGTTGAAAGAGAGAAAGCTATATGAAAACAAGAACTCCACAGAATATTCATTCAATTTGGATTTCCCTTTCTTGACGATTGATAAGTATATGCGTAAAATATGCTGGAAAATATCATGCTGCATAATATCATCTCTCAATCGTCATGGAAATTTGAATACAATGACCCTCCAGTCCTACCTCCCCCTAGTTTTCGATATCTAATGTTGTATGCGTGTATACTCCCGGACCCCTTCTTACAAGGAGTTGTGATTGATCCCACTTCCCTCACTGATCCAATCAACATCAACTAAATGGATATCTATGGAGATTTGCACATCGGGGCCCAAAGCAGGCCACCCTAAATAAATTCCATAAAGATGATACACATCTAGGCACTGGAAATATCTTTCTCACGATACACCCGATTTGAGAAATGCCTCACACCTAGGCTGACCTAGCACACAATAATGGTTAAAAGCTACTGAGTCAACTAAATAAAAAGGGAATCATCAATGAAAAAACTGCATGCAGCGCAAAGAAATGAAATACGGCGTTAGAATAAACAGCTCCTTGAACGTTATTGCATTGACAAGACGCCAAGGTCCTTTATTCATAACACCACGTTACAACTTTGGGTATATACTACATGTTTTAATCAATATATTGCTGGCTTGTTACAACCTCCATGCATGCCGGGTGGGGTGTAAATACAGTAAGACTTACATTGTTTTGTTAAAAGCTACGAGAGAAATGGCCTTCTTTCATTTTTTTTGTCTTATTTTTGTTTTGGTGAGAACGTTCAAATAAACCACATTACATCCTCAAGACGTAGTGTTGAGAGTTCATTGATGACCTGTCAACGTCTTACGAAAATATTGAAGAATATGAAAATGATAACAATTATTGGTTGATGGTAGATGGTGCTGCTGCCATGGGCGGAAGTATGTCCCCAAATGTAGGGGGGCAAGGGGCTGGAAACTTTGACAAACAAAAAAAGGGGGGAAGAAAAAGGTTTTCACCAAAATTTAAGGTCATTCAGTCCAAAATACATGTATTATTTCAATTGGGAATGATGTATTTTTCTCCATCATGAAAGACCCAAAATAGTAGGGGGGACATTTGATATTGTCTCCCCCTACTATATTTGGTAGGGGGAACGCGTCCCCCCTGTCCCCCTGGGATTTCCGCCCATTGCTCCTGCTAATGATAATGAGGGGTGAGGGGAGGAAGATGATGAATAATCAAATGTGGAGGGGAGGGGGATATAGTTAATTACGATGGTGATGAGGATGATGATGATGATGATGGTGATGGTGAGGAGAATGAGAACGATAATGATGATGACGACGAGATTGATGATGGTAGTGATGATGATGATGATAATGAGGAGGAGGAGGATGATGATGATCGTGATGATGATATGATGAAGATGGTGGTGGTGGTGGTGGTGGAGGACAAAGAGATGGTGGTGTATGTCTAATGGTAATGGAGATACGAAAGTGATGGTGTGGTGGTGGTGAATATTATCATAATTCAATATTATTATGATGATGACCACAACGACAATTATGATGAAAATGATGATGAAATTCGGTGCAGATTTGAGATAGGGAATATACTACCCGTATCGTTTTAGAATGATAAGGGGGTGGCTACAAAATAAATGATTGTATGTTTATCCCCTACCCTTGATTATAACTTTTACTGTATGTCTTGATGTCCTTCATGCCTGAACAATATTTATTTTGTAATGCTTCTTTTATTCTGCCACAACCACCCCCCTTTTTTGTATAATTTTGTACATGTATTTGATTGTTTCCAATTATGGATCACTTGTAAATATTTTGATTGATTTGAGATTGATTTTATACCAATAAATACTTAAATATAAAAAAAATGTTGAAAAATTGAAATACATTTATTCTTCCTATTTAGTAAAAAAAAATGCTCGGATGATTGACTACTATAATTCTCGTGTTTTCTTTTCTCAACCTCCTTTTGTGTCTGTGGATGGATGCGTGTGTTGTTTTCGCGCGGGGAGTACGAGTACAAATTCAAAGAACAAACGTTGTTCCGACGAAGATATATAACAGAAATGTTTTGACATACCTTATGCTAATTTACCACTCTACTCTCTTCGAGATATCATCGGATTGAGTCCTCAGTTCAGCAACTGTAATTCGCTTCGATCACCCCGTGGTTCACAACATCTACATCAATCGTAAGTGAGATTTCAATGTTTTATAGTAGTCAGTTAGATCTCTTAAATTTTTTCAAGGCCAAAATGAAGCAATTTTATCTCTATCAATAGCAAATGAGATTTTTAATGTTTTTAGCAGTCAGATAAATCTTCCAATCGCATTTTTCTAGACCAAAATGAAGATTCAAGATTTATGTTTATTCAATTTTTGCAGCCAGGAAGGCTGCATTGACACTGAATTCACATTGATAAAAAACGTAAAAATTACACATGCATGAGAACAATTTCAATTACAATAAGATTACTACTAGTAATTCAATTTTACAATAATAATTCAAATTGACGATGGAGATTCAAATTTAAAATAACAATTATACTTTTGCGGTACTAATCTCAATTAGAAATAATAATTATAATTCACAATGATAATTTTAATTATAGTATCAATTTGATCATTTTTACAAGAAGCATGTCAATTTTGACTTGATTCGTACTTTTCCTGAGAACTGTTGATATAAAATTTACAATGAATATGCACATACACTGCTTTTATACTTCATTATTCCTTTTTGGGGGAATATAGATCTTGAATTTTTTGGATATCTTTTGTACAATGGCATATTTATTAATTTAGTATTTTTTATTTATAGATGAGTCGCAGTGGTCGTAGTACCTTCATGTCCGATGACAAGCGATCAGATAAAGACAAACTTGTCGTTAAGAATGCTGACATGTCTGACGAAGACCAAGAGGATGCCGTATCAGTGGCGCAGGAAGCGTTCGAGAAGTTTACCGTCGAGAAGGACATCGCCGCCCATATCAAGAAAGAATTCGATAAGACCCACGAACCGACCTGGCACTGCATCGTCGGGCGCAACTACGGCAGCTACGTCACGCACGAGAAAGGCGGTTTCATCTACTTTTACATCGGTCAGAAAGCGATCCTTCTCTTCAAATCAGGCTAGGGACAAACAAAATCAGCGAAATAGAATCAAATAGCTGGAATCATTTTAGGTGCATATATATATGTATGACTTTGGATGGAACTCTAGGTTGACGAAGATATCAACAGAAAACAGAGGTGTATGCATTCTCTTCATGTGTTTGTGAATCGCGATGTAACATCACCGATCTATATTTATTTTAATAAGTTTTTATTTTCAATTCAGATAATAAAGCATAGTTTATAATGATATAATGATAATATATATGTAACATAATATTTATATCATCTATCTCCGTTAGGGCCAATATTCCATTCATCTGCGATTCGTGGAATATTTTCCCGAACTCTTGGAATATTTCTTGTATTCCATTCTGAGCCATCCAATATAATATAATTATTGTATCACTTATTGTCTTAATTAAACAATAAGGAAATTAGAACGTATATTATATCACTGAAATTCTTGATGTGAATCGCAGTGCAAAAATCAAATTACCTATACTGTACAGAACCTAAAGAAATGGTAAACAATTCAGTGAATGGAAACAAACAAACAAAATAAATAATAAAAAAATAAAAATATGTTGATTATGTAGTCTTATATCGATACTGTTTAATTATATATAAGAAATTCTGATATTTATCATTCTCATTTTTATTACTGGTGCTGTTATTATCATTAATCAACTATTATTACTCATTATTATCTATTAACAGTCACTGTAATGTAACGAAATACAAAGAATTCGAGATCAAGCCCGAATGAAAAGAAAAATAGTTTGTTGATTTGACATGTTCAGTAAGGTACACTTTAGATATTTCATATGATTTTTATTTTGTATCTTTGTATAGATAGAATTAAGAGAAATCGCCCGAAAGGGTTTAATTAAGACATATCTATTTTGTTTGTGTTTGTTGGTTATAATTGGCTGATTAATCAAAAGGTTGATTGAATTATTCACTGATTGATTGATTGATTAATTGATTGATTGATTGATTGATTGATTGATTGATTGATTGATTGATTGATTGATTGATTGATTGATTGATTGATTGATTGATTGATTGATTGATTGGTTGGTTGTTTGGTTGGGTTGGTTGATTGGTTGTTTGGTTGGGGAGGTTGATTGGTTGGTTGGTTGATTGATTGACTGGTTGGTTGGTTGATTGGTTGGTAGATTGAATGAATGAATGATTGATTGATTGATTGATTGATTGATTGACTGATTGATTGATTGATTGATTGATTGATTGGTTGGTTGTTTGGTTGGGTTGGTTGATTGGTTGTTTGGTTGGGGAGGTTGATTGGTTGGTTGGTTGATTGATTGACTGGTTGGTTGGTTGGTTGGTTGATTGGTTGGTTGGTAGATTGAATGAATGAATGATTGATTGATTGATTGATTGATTGATTGATTGATTGAGAGAGGGAGAGTGAGAGTATAGTGAGGGAGAGCCAATATAGAAAGGGGGTAGGGGTAAATGCCCATGTGATCTTCCAAAGATTGAACAAAGGAACACAAATATTACTAATAGGGGAAAAGAAGGATAAAAGAAGAAAATTAATAAAGAGATATTCGAATCGTGTAATCTTCTGTGGCTTGTCTCATACCATCGGGTGTTCGCGTAACCAGACATTTTGAGGAAAAGTCCCTCATAATTCGCCAAATGTTAAAGGCTTTGCTCGGATGCTTCTTTCGTTCGTATCTTTTTAGAAATTTGCCTCATACGCCATGTCTGACCCCTCAGTTATTTGGCATATTACGCCACTGGGCGTCTGTTAAGATTGGTAGTCTGTATGTCTATTTCGAACAATAAATTATGGATTGGATTGGATTTAATGTCATCAATCCATGACAATTTACCAAACAAATTGCAAGGATTTAGCAATTCTGTAGATATTTTGAATGCCACAAGTAACAATATTCAACTAAATAAAAAGACATTGTCAAGAAGAACTAGACACAATGATTAACAGGCCAGCAAAATTCGTATGGTAAATACTGCCCCAAAATAAATTAATTCTATGTAAAGATTTTGTGAATAATTAAGATATTTATTCTTGTAAATAGTGTAAATATGTTCACTAAAATGATGGCAATTTTCTGCAACAGTAATAAGTAGAATTAGTAATCAGTTTGATGCACAATATTAAGATTTAGTTAAAATTGTTATTTAAACTATGATAATGACATTATTTGGGGCTGTAACCTCGATTAACATCTTGCTTTTATGTTAGCTCCAATTACCAAATGTTTTGTTTATATCTGATGTACTATTCCATGTAATTGTACCTGACAGTGATATATTTGGTAATAAAATTCAATTCAAAATCATACTATTGCATGAAATACATCATATTCTTTTTTTAATCTTAAGAAATGCAATAAAAATTTAATTGCTACTATGGAGTGAATGATTGATAGATGTTATAATTTCAATTCTCTTTGATCACGGTGAAATAAGATAAGGGTAAATTACTATGGCCTTATACGCATATTTTTCTTTCCTGAAGGGTAGGACGCATACAATTTTTTAAGAAACTCAAAAGCGAGGGAGCGAAGTGACTGAGTTTGTCATTGGGCCGATTTTGCATCTTCCTAGGTGAATTTTTAAGAATTTCATGCAAATTTTCAGTAAAAAATGTTCGTTTTCAAAATTATTGGGGGCTAACTGCCCCTGTCCCCAGCCGCTTACGGTATTTGAAATTACTTTTCATCTAATGCGAGTGCCAAGCGCTTGCTGATTTTGTTAGAATTACATCTAAACACATGAAGCACTTTTTGTAATCACTGTAATCAAATTAATCATGACTAATATACGCATCTCACTAATCAAAGATGCGCGAAGCGCGAGTTGAAAATTTGGGAAATTCAGACCTGAAGAGGGATTTTTTAAGGCTTGTTTGTAGGATTTCATGAAGACCATATGTTTTTCACTAACCAAATGATGCGATCGCAAAGCGCGAGCTGAAATTTTCATATTCAGATCAGAAAAGGGGACATTTGAAAAACTGATTTTAGGAATTCGTGAAGAGCAGACATATCTTACCAATCCACTCATGCGAAAGTAAGCAAGGACTGGAAATGTTTTACATTTAGATCTTAAAAGAGGCAATCACTAGTTAAGAAAAAAGAAGCATATGTCACTTCATAAAACAAAAAATAACTCGAAGTGCGAGGAAATATATTAGATGAATATTGACTTGAAAACGGGATGTTTTAGAACAACAGGATTATATATCTCGTTAAACAGACAATACGAGTACCAGGAACGATGAACACAGGCCCTGAGAGAATTATGTTTCATCAAGTTATGAAAAAATATTTATGTAATATAACACAATATCCTACATCATATAATATGATATGAAATAAAATAATATAATATAATGTAATATACATGTAACATATTATAATTTATAATAATTTCTTCTTCCCCATTACGTTTCTCTTCCTTTCTCCCTATTTTTTTCCTTTTCCCTGTGTTTTTGTTTTGTTTTGTTTTTTTTTTTTTGTCGCCAGCCTAGGGGGGGGGACACATGCCCCTCTTACTTACACCACTGATGTTATATAGATGACAAGAAGCAAAATGGTGTTAAAGAATAAAGCAACTTTTCACCTCAACCTTGTCAAGACATCAAGGTTTTCCATTAAAAACACACCTACCAAACAATCTGGTTCCCAAGACAGAATGTCCATACAGACAGTGTTTTTTGTTAAAAGCTACGGCTGATATGAAGGATGAATATTTGTGTTAAATATAGGTGATTATTGTTTTGTTAGAAGCTACGAAAAAGGTGACATTGGAGGTTGTTGTTGTTGTTGTTTTTCAATGCTTTTTCGTTTTTTTTTCAAAGTATCTCTTGCCATTAAAAGTGCCTACGAGCTCCCCCACCTGCATTCCAGCAAATTAAATGGGACTCTAAACCAACTAGTTTTTTTATAAGGATATTTTTTTAAGATAAGTTGATTAGTGAAAGTTTAAGCAAAATCGGACAAAGGATGAGAAATTCAAAACTTTAAGTTGTATAGGCAGTTTTACTCACAATACCCAAATGGGGATTTCTAATAAGCCGCATGGTCCCTGTGAGCATATATTACGGATAGTGTGGTCATGTGGTCTAGTGGTTAGAGCGTTGGACTCCTAATCGTAAGGTTGTAAGTTCGAATCCCCGCTCTGTCATTGTCTATACTTTGATAACAACTACGCAAAATGTTTCCTATTTATCAACTTGGCGTCATAGCACAAAAAAGCTGTCATATCGAGCTCCTACACGTGAGTTACCATGACAGGAACAGAAGTCTACAAGAATAGAAAGAATTGAATTTGACACTTAAATAAATAACACCACGTCTAGGGTGCAGACTAGACTCCAAACTCCAAACTCTATTTGTTCAGTAATTATGTTTGCATCAATATGATTTCTTTTGTTCTCTTTTTCTTTCATGCATACATTTACGCATATAAGAATAAGTCGACTATATTTCTTCATTTCCAAGGGGATCCACACTTTTACAAGCTTTGCTTTTTAGTGGATCGCCCTCATTTCCATTTATGCTCTATATTATACTGTTTTTTATATTTGTTTTACGAAGTAAGAATGCCCTTCTGCAAAATTGTACTTTATTTGTATTACTTTATATTACTTTATATTATGTTTTGAATGGAACTGAAATAAAGAATTGAATTGAACTGAATTGAATTGAATTGAAACCATCTGTAGGCCTACATGCTGAGTGAATATAGTCTGACTACTTCAGACTCTGCAATTTGCACCATGCGAATGCAAAATGTCTGTGCCAATAGACTAGTATACATGTATAGCATGACTACTCTTCTATTTGATTCTCAAAATGGCCAAAGCACCCCAATTTTCCCCTCAAACACTTTTACTCAGATTTGATTTCTTTTACGATGACAGATTTATGCGATATTCGATTACCGCACAAATAAATTAAATGTGTAAATAAGAAAAACAATCATTTAATTCCTGATATTCAATCTTGAACATCTTGTTCTTGATTTTTTCCAGACATTCATCATTCTTTATTTTTTTCACGAAGGGAGTACATGCACACAATTATGACACCAATTTTTATCATATTTTTCTCTTTGAATACTTTCCAAACAGCTGGAAAAAATGACTTTTATCAAGAAAACAAAACTGATTGTAAGATTGTTATTTTGTTATCATTAAAAAAAGCAATAGGCCTACTTGTTTTCTTTTTTTTTCACTTGCACATCCATGTCATGCGCAAAGTGATCTCTGAAACTATTACTCATGCTCATGACAAAATAAGATTTTATAACAAATCATACTCATTGATGTTTTAACAAATCTGAGATTTGCAGGGTAGGTCTACGCATACGCTTAACGACACAAACCCAGCGGCACCAAAGTTATTAAAAATATTATATTCAATTCAGAAACAAAAGTAAAAAGATAAAAATCAATGCATTATCTCAGCACATTATATGTTTTCTTTTAAGTTATTGGCCTTTGTCAACAACTACAAAAAAATCAATAAAAGTGAAAGTGATGTTAAGTCGAAAAATCAATGTATTTCTTGAAAATTGCAATATTCATTGTCTCAAGCAAAAGTGGGGGCGTGCGAAATAATTTAAAGTCCTTTCTTTATTTTTTTCCTGACAATAATACGAATACTTTCTCAGTGAGTGAATATGGGGGCGTTGTCAGTCAACTTTCAAAGTCAAACCATGTTGTTGTGGGTTATCGAGCTTGGTGTAAAGTTGACCTTGAAATAAGAAGAGGTTTCCTAGCCGAACGCCGTGGGAACACTTCAAAGGGTATTTGTCAATTCTTTTGTTTCCACCAATTGTTGCGTGGAAATTCAAAAACGTTTGTTATGGTTCAAGAAGGGCGTGTAAAAGGGCGAAAGATGAAATGAAATAGGGCCTATTGACCGTAGAGACTGATTTCTTTTATCTTTCATTTCAGTTAGAAAATTTACCCCGATCCAGCGTAGTTTGATTTTCCTTAGCAAGACCCAGTCATATCACTTCAGGTAAGAAACTATTATTATGGTGTTTTTACTACATTTAAAGCTCATTTTACCTCATAATGTATATAATATTTACACAATGTTTCGTTTGTCATCTATCAACCAAAGATAGCAGAAGAGACAAAAAACATATTACCTCTAAAAAATATATATATCAGTCTTATGTTTCTGCTGACGTCGCACCAATCACAGCGATGCCTTGCCCGACATTACGCTTTACACTGGGTAGGTAATAGTTAGGAGAGAATTTCCTTTTCATCGTTCTATACCCAAACTGATGTAATTCAGTTGACAATCTTGTGATTGGTTAAATGTTAACTATCATGAATAAAAAAAGGGTTTTGACACGTTTTAGGCAATATCATTTCTCTTTAACAGGATGTCGAAAACAAGTCATTCTACATATAGCTTCACTACCAGTGCAAAGACTAGTGGTGGTTTCACAAGCAACTCACCGGTAAGTAATCTTCTACTTTATCAGACTTTTTATCAAATATATACATTTTTTTGGGGGGGGGTTGAAGTGCTTACGGTTCCAGTCTGTTGTGTTGTATACTTGTCGTGTCTTGGGTAAATTTTAATTCGTTCTAGTCTTTAGTGGTTCGATCGAGGGAAGAAGCTGTATTTATGAGCATCACTTGACGTCGAAATTCCTCTAGCCTGCCGGCTGGTTTGGTAGATGAAGTTTTCGGGGTTGATGGCAACATGATTTTGGAACATTAGGCTAAGTCTACCATGTTTCCGTCTGTTATCGTTCGTGTGGAACCTTGTCGAACGCTTTGATAGCAAAGTCGAAAAAAGCTACATGTACAGACTTTCCTTTCTCAAGAATCATTTGTTATATCATGGACAGTAATTGGGTAGTAGTGTAGAATGTTTTGCACTAAAACCATGTTGGTTGTCAACCGAGATTTTATGCATGCCATTTTCAAATGCTTAATAATAAGAATGTACAATGTGTTCGAGTATCTTATAAGGAATTCCCTCTATAGTTATTGGGATCAGACTTGTCCCCTTCTTTAAAGATAGCTAGACAGACATTAGCCCTTTTCCACTGTAAGATAGATATCAGTTAATATTGGGGTTATTTAGAAATCCAGCTATTATTATTATTTCAATTGCTTCCATTGCATTGAGGAAGGTCATCTGGTCTAGATATCTTATTACGATTAATGCTATATGGAGTTGTCTTAATATTTCAAGGGCCCGTTTCATAAAGAGTTACAACTGATCAGAATCAACTTTCCCAAACAAATGCAAATGTTGATTTGTATAAATAATTCCGTGTATTAATTCAAATTTGAACTCTCTAAGTCGGCTGTTTAATGTGCATTGTCTTGGTCTTTCAAAATCTTAAAGACGGTAGTTACACTTTAGTCTTGTGAATACTCCAGGTGTTATTGCTTTCTAGTAACGAAATGTTGTATAAAGTGTTTTTATGCATTATCATTTATTGAATTTTACCTAATAAAAAAGCTGTCCGGTTGAATTGTGTCTCTATCTTTTCTCGATATTTACAATATTTACGTCAACAAACCATAACACAACAAACTTTTATGCTCCCCCCAAAAAAATAAACAAAAATTAAATAAAATAAGATAAATTGATTACAAATAGTTAAGTAAATGAATAGAATAAAATAAAAATAATAAATAATTATGAAAAAATATATCATGACCCCCCCCCCTTCCTGTGATGATAAGATAAAGGCAACAGATAGGTTAGCAATTATAGAAAATCAAAGTTTTTATGAATATACCTGATACAGATACAAACAATTTGATTTCTCCAATAAGATGCTTTTCATCGATTAGATGCTTTAGTAATTGTTTTACATATTATCAGACAAGGTACCTTATGACCACATGGGAGACTATCAGCAAGTTATAGTTTCAGCTGAAAATGGGTCAACAGCTATATAGCCTTAACTTTCCTTTGTATTCATTCTTATTACAACATGTAATTTTTTTATGATTTTATCCTCTTGAAATAAAAAAGAAACAATGACTTCCGATGAATTTGTCAATTTCCGTTCTAAAGTTACACTCCATTTGTCGTCTCGAAGCTCTATTTTTTTTTTAAATCTTTGTTTAATCAAACACTGTGCAATATTCAGATTCCCCTTATAGTTGATATTCCCGAACAATTTAGAAGCATATGCTAATGTGTAGATCTAGGTGGCAACCTAATTAAGCGTCTATTCCAATTTCTCCCTCTTTCATCTAGTTCATTGGTTCACCGTCACCATCATCGTCGTCATCGCTGTCATCGTCAAAGAAAAAAGATCAAAAGCCAGTCATCAAGAGCGTAGATATGACAGAAGACATGCAAGATCGAGCCCTCGACCTCGGCGTGGATGCCATGGAAAGATTCCAAACTGAGAAAGATCGTGCCGCCCACATCAAGAAGACATTCGACCTCGAGTTCGACACCACGTGGCACGTCATCGTTGGCAAGCATTTCGCAAGTTTCGTCACGCACGAAGCAAAGTGTTTCATCTACTTCTACATCGGTCCTATGGCTTTTTTGCTTTGGAAGTCGGGTTAAATAATATAGTACAATTATCCTCATATATTCAAACATTGAACTCTTATCTTCATGTCGACCCAATATAAGCCTAGTCACAGCCTCTATTTATTCATCATATTATAGTATACTTCATGTTTTTGCTGAAAAATGTTATCATGGGCATGCAGTATATCGATCATAGCGAAGTATTAAATTCAGACCTTTCCAGCCGAAATAACGAGTGTGATGCATGCAGTGGCGTACCGTGGGTCACGGCATTGGTGGGGCACTAGCAAAAATTTTGAGTCACCTAGTGAGCGCGCGAAGCGTGCTCAGTTGCTAGGTATGCTGACCTAATAGAGACATTTTAAGGACAGTGTCATTAAACGGATATGTATGTCATTGATCACATAATGCGAGCGCGAAGCGCGAGCTGAAAATTTTTGATATTCAGACCTAAAAATGGACATTGTAAGCAAATTTTTGTAATCATGATTGGTACCTGTCTCGCTAAACAAACAATGCGAGCGCGAAGCGCGAGCAGAAATTTTCGTATATATTGACCCCAAACGGACATTTAAGGACTATATTTTAGGAATCTATTAAGAGTATACATATCTCACCATAGTAATCTAATGCCAGTGCCAAGCGCTTGCTGATTTTCTTAGAATTATATGCATCCAAACACATAGAGTGTAAAGCACTTGAAGTCATTGTAATCATGATTAACATGTGCATCTCACTAATCAAATATTGCGAGCGCGAAGCGCGAGCTGAAATTTTTGTATATATTGACCCCAAACATATTTTAAGGACTATTTTTAAAAAGAATCCATTAAGAGTACACATATCTCACCATAGTCATCTATTGCCAATGCCAAGCGCATGCTGGTTTTGTTAGATTTACACCTAAAGACATACTTTTTGTAGTCATTGTAGTCATGATTATCATACGCATCTCACTAGTCAAATATTGCGAGCGCGAAGCGCGAGCTGAAAAATTAGGAAATTCACACCTGAAGAGGGGCATTCTAAGGCTTGTTTGTAGGAATTCACGTAGACCATGCGTATTTCACTAACCAAATGATGCGAGCGCAAGCTGAAATTTTGATATTCAGATTTAAGGAAATCATGAAGAGCAGACATATCTAACTAATCCACTAATTCGAACGTAAGCACGGACGGGAAATGTTTTATATTAAGATCTTAAAATGATATGTCACTACATAAACAAAAATAATTCGAAGTGCGAGGAAATATATTTGGTGTATGTTGACTTGAAAACGGGAGGTTTTAGTACAACAGGATTCTATATCTCGTTAAACAGGCAATGCGAGTATAAGGAACATAGGCCCTGAGCAAATCATGTTTCATAAAGTTATATATTTTTTTATTGTTATGTAATATAACATAACATAATTATACTATAACATAATTAACAATAACTTCTTCCTTCCCATTATGTTTCTTTCACTTTCTCCCTCTTTTTCTCTTTTTCCCCGTTTTTTTTTTTTTTTTGGCCAGCCGATTGGGGGGGGCACGTGCCCCCCCCATGCCCCCCCGTAGTTACGCCACTGGATGCATGCATATTCGGTATAATATTAGATTTCGTCAATCAAATAATATGGCGCAACTTTGAACCTTAGATGCAGAGGCGGATCAATGATTTTCCAAAAAGGGGGGAGCGCATTTTCTCGAGGAGAATTTGACAACCCAAAAAAAGAAAAAAGAGAAGGGTTTTCACCCCAAAATTAAGGACAATTCGTCCACAAAAAAAATACCAGTAAAATAAAAAACGTGTGTTTTAACGGCATTTTTACATTATAATTTTTAATTCTGCCTCTCAAAAAGGGGAGGGGCACGGGCCGGCTGTGCCCCCCCCCTGGATCCGCCAGTGCTTAGATGGTTCATTATTTTTTGCTTTCAAAAAGCTGCATATTTGCAACCCCTCTTACGGCACAACTCTGAACGCTTTAGGGAGCAAAATATAGCTAATTACACGCTTAAAGATGAAAAGGATTGCTCAGGGTGCAAAGTTACACCAAATGGCAACGTTGTTTTTTTAAGGGTTCAAAATTGCATCTTTTTCGCATTGTACACCATTGTTTTCTCTGATTTCTTCATCTCAACTATCTGTAAAATATTACAATCTTCTTCTCTTTCAGGCTGTTGTTATTTATCTATATTATATATATTTATTTATTTTATTTATTCATTTATCTATATTTGTTTATTAATTTATTTCAATATTCATACAATCATTTATTTTTTATTGTCTGCTTGGTTCATGGTTTATTTACTTTTTATTTCATTTATTTATTGTTTAGTTTCTTTCATTTGCCATCATGATTATATTATATATTTATCTATTTATTTTAGATGATCGACAAAATGAGAAAGTTTATGAATTCATACATTTATCAATCAATAACCGATCAATTTTGGCTTCATTCATTACTTTAATTTATCTTTTTTTTCTGTAATTTTTCATCAGTGCGATTTTATAAGTCATTTCTAAATCAACCATAAGAAACACATTCATATTAGTTGTTTTTATTGAGTTCTTTATTTTCATTACAGTGTTTATGTAGTTGATTGATTATTGAAGTGATTATTAATAATTGTACTTGTTCCTCATGCTGACCATTGTTTTGTTAATTTATATTTTTACAATCGAATTTCACCTCTCACTTTTGTAAAATTCAAATTTCACATCTTTTCCATTTCTTTTTTTTTCTTGGTGCATATGTGTGTCCTGAATGTAATAACCCATTCCCTCAATCCTTTTGAGTACTCTCACCTTATTTGATTTTCTTGTTTTTTATTAGAAGAATCATATCCAAATAGCGTCCATTATTGATCAATTGTAATTTTTTTTGGTATTTCAACCCCCCCCCCAAGAAAAAAGTACAAGGTTGTCATTATGTAGCTTTCGGTTTGTATTATTTCATTTATAATCATGCTTTGATGAATGAATAATCAATGATGGTTTATGTTTATGTATATGCCGCCCTTGTTTCTTCCCTTGTGTGTATATATATTGTTAGGGCGTGTCTAAACCAAATCATATAAACAAAAAATACTGTAAATTTGTGGGAGAACATGTGATATATAATGATATACACCGAGGTTCAGTTTGCAAAGCACACTCTCATTGGTCAATAAACTGTTGATAAATACAAATGTTTAATTTTTTTATTTATACTGTAAGTATTTGATACATTTCTACATAATTTGTGAATGTCCATGAAAGTACTTTGTATATTTCTCAATGAATTTAGATTGATGTTACAGTTACTTCTCATTTACCCAGGTCCTATTAACACTAACACTGCATGGATCCCATTTATTGTCTGTATAATGTTAAACACGTGTTGTCTGTCCACTAATAATATTTGAAAAAGCTACAAGTTAAGAAAGAATTTTCGTTTCTTGTCTTGTTTTGTTAATATATTAGAATTTTTCGGGATGTTTAAAGGGTTGGTATGACTGTGCATGTTTATTGAAGGATGCAATGACCATTGTTCATGTTTGTGGTGGTATAGGTGGTGGTGATGATGATGATGATCATGGCAGCGGTGGTGGTGGTGATGATGATGATGATGATTATGGCCATAAAGATGAATGAGGCTAGAGATCAAAACAATGTTAATCAGTCCACTAATCAACAATCAATAAAACTGACAATCACTCATTCATTCAATCGATCTATCAATCAAGCATCAATGAATCGAGAAATCAATCAACAAATCATTCAACCTGTCGATCAACCAATCAATCAATTACCGAATCAATCAATCAACCAACCAATCGATCAATCAGTCAAACAATCAATAAATCGATCGATCGATCGATCAACCAACCAATCAACCAACCAATCAATCAACCAACCAACCAATCAATTAATCAATCAACCAATCAATCAATTAGTCAATCAATCATTCAATCGACCAATCAACCAACCAATTGATCAATCAATCTATCAATCAGTCAAACAATCAATCAACCACCCAATCAATGAATCAACCAACCACTCAATCAACCACCCAACCACCCAATCAATGAATCAACCAACCACTCAATCAACCAACCAACCAATCAATCAACCAACCAACCAATCAGTTAATCAATCAACCAACCAATCAATCATTCAATCGACCAATCAACCAACCAACCAATTGATCAATCAGTCAAACAATCAATCAACCTACCAACCAATCAATGAATCAACCAATCACTCAATCAACCATCCATCCAATCAACCATCAAACCACCCAATCAATGAATCAACCAACCAATCACTCAATCAACCATCCATCTAACTAACTAACCAATCAATCAATCAATGAAAATAAAATTGATATTTTAATAATTTTTCAAAGTATGATTAGTATAATATTCTTAAAGACTATTCAGTCAATTTAAAATTATAATTCACAGGTTTCTATTTTATGTATTCCATTGATTTGTCCAATTCAATCTAAAAGAATAGAATTAAAAGAAAACGTCATTGATACTTATTTGGGTTTTTATCAGCCAATATGCTGTCTACGAAATACAACAATCTAAAACAGACGAAGTAAAGATATCTAAGAACAACAATTAGCTTTTTTTGTGCAAATAATAAGTGGAGTAATACATTTTTGCCATTGATTGATAAAAACATTATTTGCATGTCTATGAATATGTTTCATACATCATGTGCATGATGACCACCGTTTTACTTTTATAACACATTATCCGGCCACTTATGATACGTTTATCGCTGTCAGCGATTGAGACCTCCCCCCTCCCCCCTCCTCCTCTGGGGAAAGTTTGGTTGAAAAGGGGATGGTGTGGGCGTCAAAGCTTCAAAGATCATGACTTTAATTTAACATCTATTCCTAGAATAATCAAAATTTGATACAGAAAGACACTGATTGGATCCTGGTTGATCAAAATGCACATACAATGATCAGGATTGGCTGTATATCACCATTTGGCGGATGATATACAGCAGGCGCGTACGCAGGATTTTTGAAAGGGGGGGGGGTTTCGAGCTGATTTTTTTTTTAAATCTCCCGCCCAGTCTCTAAAAAGTGATGAGCGGGGGGGGGGGAGGTGATGATTTTTTTTTCTTTTTTTTTCAGCGCTGCAAATAAGACAATAACATTTAAGTGGGGATGGGGTATGTAACAGTGCGGTCATGACCCGCGAGCGAGCAGAAATGTTCTCGTTTTTGCGTTGAAAACATAACCTTTTTGTCAATAGTTTGTTGGTATCATAGTCGATGCTACATGTCCTTCGGATCATAGCACTCATGATATGGCCTTGATCAGAACACTAGAAACTTGAGAAATGTCATGAATAATTACGAGCGAGCGGAGCGAGCGAGCCGAAATGTTTGCGTTTTTCTGTCAAAACATACAATTCTTCTCAATAGCTTGTTGGTAATGATTACATATTAGTTGATGATACATGTCCTTCTGCTCGTAAGTCTCATGATATGGCCTTGATCAAGAGACTAGAAACTTAAGAAATTTCATAAATGATTACGAGCGAGCGGAGAGAGCGAGCCGAAATTTTCGCGTTTTCCCGTCAAAACATACATTTCTTGTCAATAGTTTGTTAGTAAATCAAGTATTAGTCGATGCTACATATCCTTCTATTCGTAATACTCATAATACGGCCTTGAACAGGAGACTAGATACTTATGGAATTTCATAAATTATTACGAGCGAGCGGAGCGAGCTAACCGACATTTTAGCGTTTTCCGTCATTTTGGTTTTCATATTGGTAAAACATATTTTGTGAGAAAACGTATGTCTTTGTCTTGGTTCACTTGTATTCATAAGTATACATCATAATAATCATGTATGGCCTTGTTAATGGCGATACCGTGATCATGTCGGCGACATGCGGAAATAAAAGATATAATAAAATGGAGCGAGCGAAGCGAGCGGAAATTTTTTCTGTGTTTTTCGTCGGAAACATGAGATTCTGTTCATTATTGCTGTCATATACATTATTGGGTAGGGGAACTGTCCGTAACCAGACCAAGGAGTTATCAGGCGCTTGCCCGATAACTCCTTGACCAGACCGACCTCTGGGGAGACAAGCAAAAAAAAAAAAAAAAAAAAGGAAAAAAAAGGAAACGAAAAAGGGGGGGGTTTGAACCCCCTAACCCCCCCCCCTTGCGTACGCGCCTGATATACAGACATCTGTGTTGAATATCACAGCCCTGTGGCCCATTTCATAAAGAGTTTGCAACTGTTGTAACTTTGCCACGATGGCATCTACCATGGTTACCTTGATTTTGATTGGCTGCTGAGCCTTGTTACCATGGCAATTGCCATGATGGCACAGTTACACTATAGTTGTAAATCTTTATAAAACGGGTCCCAGAACTAAACTTTAAGCGTGCAGTAAATGATTATGACGATAACGACCACGGCAAACATTCATTTATTCATTTCTACCGTTCTAGGTTGGATCTAGGCGTTTTCGATTTTACGACGCACGACAGATTCGGGAACATAGATGTATTGTCAAGTACCCCTCATGACAGAACAGTCTTTGTCGAGGGTTGGTGAATCGGAGCAGCAAGTTTCGTCCTAGAATCTACACTGTAAAAACTGTGGTGTTAAAACTGACACCAATTGGTACCACACCCTGAGGTGTTAAAATAACACCCTAGAGATTGAACATAACACCAAAGAGTGTAAATGTTACAACCATAGGTGTTGTAATAACACCTATAGGTGTAAAACTAACACCACCAATTTAACACCGGTGTAAAATAATTGGTGTGGTCCTCTATGTACACCAGTTAACACCAAGGTTTTTGCTGTGTATAGTATCTGGACAAACGATCTATTTGCCATTTTTCGTCAGCTCCGAAACTTAGGACGAAACTGCTGTCCCGGTTCACCAATTTTCGACAAAGACCTCTCTGCTGATTTGTGTCTTTTGACGGGTTTTTCCAATGCATTTTTTTTTGCGCTCTTGAGTCCATCCCGTTGCAGTTGCGAAAACATTCTAGTGTCTAAGGATTTAAATCTTTTATGTCAAACATCTAGCCAGACTTGAAGAGAAGAATAGCCGTCTGTCCGATGTAGAAGTAGGTGAAATTCTCTTTCTCGTGAGTCACATAGCTGCCGAAGTTCCGCCCGACGACGCAATGCCATGTTGAGTCGTACTTGTTGTCGAACTCCTTCTTGATGTAAGCGGCGACGTCCTTTTCAACTGGTTTGTTCTGTTTGTCAACGAGCATATCCGTGGCTAACTTGATGGCTTCTTCCTGCATTTCCTCGCCCATGTCGGCGCTTTTGACAACGGCTTTGTCCTTCTCATTGGACATTCCTGAGTACCCACGATTCATCTAGCATTGAAATGATAATTAGAAAGACAGATTTCTAAATCATTAACAGCACATTTGTACATTTGTTTTGATAAGTACTACTGAAAGTGGGTACACATGGCTAAATTGATGTTTATCACAAGTTCCTCTAAATTACGAAGATAAGACAATTAACAGTTAAAGTTGCTATTCCTGGGTGTAACAAATATAAAATTCATTACCAGAATTTGCCAAACAATATCACTTCAAAAAAAAAAAAATTAAAAGACTTCACATCTAAGATATAAACTTGACGATTAAAGTTTGCGAAGTTCTACTGGGAATCGTGTATTTTACGGGAATGTTGTATTGCCGGGTCGCAAATGGTCGGAATATCAAACTTTAGAACAAGATTTACCTTATATGGTAACCGTAAAAGCATGTTTTTAAAAAGGCCTACATGCATATTTGTAAATCGGCATTAGATATTAACATTCGTTTTCTTTAGTCAAACATATCAACACTCACTTGCAAACCATATACTGATGGATAACTAAGCATTTGGAGCTGATGACACTGAAAAGATACTGACAGCTTTATTTTTCATAAAATGTATTACGAATTTAAGAAAAGATTTTGACTTACGATTGAATTTGTAGAAAATTGTTGACGGGTCTAAAAATAAGACAATTAAATCGAAATATTCTGAAGAGACGTTCCTTTGACGAGATTGAAATGCAGAATAAGCTTTTGAAACACATATGTCTCTTGTAGTTTATACGTGAAACTCGTTATTATCACACGAGCCGCACGCCCCCCCCCCCCCCCCCCCTCCGAATCGACAGACGAATACCGACATACCTGACAGTGTAGTTGAGAAATGAAAACAATTAGTGCAAAAGAGTACAAAAGAGAATACCAACAAACCCAATTTGGTCTTAAAAGTCAAAACACACAAGAAAACTGTCTGACTTTAATGAATAGTATAGATATTGATGGAAGCTGACTCGAATTAGTACGCACTAAGAAATAGGTGTTCAAATTTTAACCCTAAGGGTTGGTACAATAGCAGCACCCCAAAGGATGCCAATTAGTGCAATTTTGCTCATTGGTGCACCTTTAAGGATGCAAATAGCTATACTAAGCACTGCCATCCTAAAGGCGCGTATCCAGGATTTTGCACTCTGGGGGCCCGACATGATTTTGACGCCCCTGTGAACTTTTCGAAAATGCCCCACTCCACCCGACAGGCAATCATAGGGGCCTTAAATGCATGTTGAATTATCTTAATTTATAACTGAAAAAAGGGTACTCGAAGAATTAATAATAATTGTGATATCTTGTTGAGCGCACATACCGTCCAGAGACGCTCATGTCGCTAGCACAGCAACAGTTCCTTTCGTTATACAAACAACAAATATAAACAAATAAAAAGAGATCTTAACAAATACAACCGAGTACATAATTTCAACAAGGAACAGTTTTGTATCACCCACCGGAATTCCTAGATTCCTAGATCCTGGTGGAGGCTGGTGCCCTCCTTCCTGCAAAAATATCCACGAATGTGTTTTAATACCACTTTTTTTAAATAATAAAAGCAACCAAAAAGCATAGAATTGTAAGCACTTTGGGAATTCAGTTTAGTTTTCATCTGGGTGGTAGGCCCTCCTAAAACTACGTGTGTGGAAACTGTAATTTCTTTCCTAGGAGCGGACCCAACTTTAACCAATAGGGGGGAGGGTATATTGTTATCTACATATATATGTTTCCCGATCGGACATTTAAAGCACTGTTGGGAATCATGAACAGGATGGATATCTAACAAATCATTTTATCCGACCAAAAGCGCAAGCTGAATAATTTGATATTCTGACCTAAAATTTGGAGATTCGGGTAAGCGTGTTTGGTAATCATGAAGAGGATGAGTATCTAACAAACCATTTTATACGAGCGCAAAGCGCCAGCTGAAAATTTGAGATATTCCGACCACAAACTGGACATTCTATGCACATTTTGTGACCATAAATAGGATGGGTATCTATATAAACTATTGATGCGAGCTGAATAATTTTGATATTCTGACCCAAAATTTGGACATTCTAAGCAGTATTGGTGATCATGAAATGGATAGGTATCCAACAAATTATTTTATGCGAGCGCAAAGCGCTAGCTTAAAATTTTTGATGTTCCGACCCCAAACTGGACATTCTAAGCACATTTTGTAACCATGAAAAGGGTGGGAATCTATCTTGTGCGAGCGTGAAGCACAAGCTGAAAGTTGTTTACATTCTACCTTAAAATATGGACATTATAAGCATTTTCTGTAATCATGAACAGGATAGGCATCTAATTAATTGATGCGAGCACGAAGCGCGAACTGAAAACTTCTGTCTGATATTCCAACCCGAACCTAAAAATTCTAAGCACTTTTTGTGACCATGAACAGGACGGGCTTCTGACCAAGCATGAATTTGGCGCCCCCGTCAAACAACGAATTGGCATCCCAAAGGTTGAATATGACTTTAATGCCCCACCCCCTAGGTCGAACATGAATTTGGCGCCCCTGGACAAATTGGTGCCACAAAAGTCAAATATGAATTTGCCCCCCCCCTCCTAGGTTAAACCTGAATTTGGCGCCCCATGACAAACATCAAGTTGGCGCCCCTATGTCGAAAATCGATTCGTTGCCCCTATGTTGAACATCGATTTAGCCCCCCGCCCCCTATGTCGAACATCAATTCGGCACCCTCAAAAGGTTCAAATTTGCAACTTTTAGGGAGCAAACGAGCATTTCTTGGTGCAAATAAAAATAAAAAGGTGCATATTTGCACCTTTTTCCACTTAAGGTGTAAGATTACACCCAAAAGGATTTGTACAAAATTAATGTTCATTTAAGGTTAAAAATATTCTTAGTATGTAAAGCCCCTTTTACACCTTCATGGATAAAACAGGGATCATCCCGGACTGTCAATCCGGGGTCATCGATATCCGTGTTACATACCGGCCACCCGGCGCCTTCCTTGATGTACCGGCATGCCAGGGGGGCGTTTCATAAAGCTGTTCGTAAGTTAAGAGTGACTTTAAGAACGACTGGTGAACCTTTCTTGTGCACTAAATAATCACCAATGAAACATTTAATGGTGAATATCATCATCCACGAGAAAGGATCACCAGTCGTTTCTAAAGTCACTCTTAACTTACGAACAGCTTTATGAAACGGCCCCCTGGGTTGAGTAAAGCACAATTTTAAAATGGTTATGATATTTGATAATGGTTATGATATTTGCTTATATATATTCTGTTTTGCTTTACTTCGTTTTATAGATAAATATCAAATACTGTACATGCCTGAATTTATTTTATCTGTATAAGTTCATTGTAACTATTTTGATCACATTACTTTGTTCTTCTGTTGAAAATGAAAAATAATAAATTGAATTGAATTGAATTGATGTGGATTAATTTCTTACTGTTACGCCACAGCTATTTAATTAAGTTTACCCCTCTTAGTTTTGTAAATTCATTTCGTCTAGGAATACTTCTATACCAAGTAAATTGGGCTTTGGTTTGTTCAAATGTCACAGTCATAACGACGAAATCGGGTAAGACACACGAAAGTATATACGGTATTTGTAAAGGTTGTACAATTAGTCAGTGTGGAGTCGGCCTTATTGTTATGACTGTAGTATAAGTTAGTTTTTTTTTTTTACATCGTTCACATTATTTGAATCGTTTCTTTACTAAGGTGCCGTGGCCGAGTGGTCTACAGTACACTATGAAAGTCCGGGGTGCCATCCCCGGAACGGCCCCTGACCGAAACATTCTTACATTTGGTTCTTTAGCTTTCATCAAAATAATAAATGAAAATTCTATATTGATATTATGTTGCATCAAATAAATGAAAATGCTACATTTATACCAATGTGTACACCCCCTTTTTTTTTTTTTACTAACAAGTTATTTACTTTGATTATCACTAAGTATTTTTGATAAAGCTTTTTTAGTATTATTAAAGACGACACAATCGAATTGTTGGCATTGGACCACTCACCGAAAGCTTCCAGTGTTTCGGATCATTTTTTATCACGCTTGGATAATGTTCAGGAATTTACCTTTGCCCGTGGCTTTTAACAGAATAGAAAACCTGTAACCACTTTTAGGAGTGTTTCTTGTAACCCTTGTGTTTTTAACCTCCACTTCCTTTCAGCGTTAAGAGGAATCCGTGGGAATAGTTCAGTCTCTGTCTGCTTCCATTCTTTCGTACTTCTTAAGTCTTGAATTGTCTTTGGTGAAAGGTAGACCTTGCACCGTCAAATATGGTACTAGTATCTTATAACATCGCCAATAAATACAAAATATACCACTCACTCAATAGCTTTTAACAAAATATTACTCTCATAGGAGTGACAATATGACGAAGATTTTGTTTCTCTTTCTCTCAAAGTGAGTATGTTGGCTTATTAGCAGAAGAATACCGACCTCGGGAGGTCGTGGGTTCGATTCTCGACTCAGACTTTGATTAATTTACTTATTGATTGGTTGGTTGATTGATTGGTTGGTTGGATTGATTGATTGATTAATTGATTGATTGATTGATTGAGTGAGTGAGTCAGTGAGTGAGTCAGTGAGTGAGTGAGTGAGTGAGTGAGTGATTGAGTGAGTGATTGTGACTACTGCATTGGAGTCTTTGCTGATGGTTCACAATCATGATCTACTTGAAAGATTAATGAAATATATACAGTATATTGTCCGCGTCCTCTTTCAAATCATCTTTCAATCACGAAACGTATGGAAATCATACATAAGTTCATGAATGTTCATCTTGAATTAGACTATCATTTAGTCCTGTATTTTTCAGTTGGGTAGTCCGTGTAGGATCCAGAGTTTTTGGTGATCCAGGAGAGAGCAAATGGAGGGCTGAGCCCAAACGGACGTAGAGGGCGTCATCACTGCCGATGTTGCAGTCCTCTTCGTTCGTTGGCTGAGCCCTTCTTGAAAGAAGTTAGAATGTGAACGCAATGTCAGATTCAAGATTCAAAATTCATATTTGTTGATTTTCACAGAAAACAATATAAAATATTTTGATAGCATACATTAACTGCTATAGTTGCATTCAACCATCAATCAAATCGATCAGTCAGTCAATCAATCAATCAAGCAACCAACCAATCAATCAACCAATCAATCAATCAACCAATCAATCAATCAACCAGCCAATCAATCAATTAATCAATCAATCAACCAATCAATCAATCAACCAGCCAATCTATCAATCAACCAGCCAATCAATCAGTCAATCAACCAATCAATCGATCAACCAATCAATCAGTTAATCAGCCAATCAATCAACCAACCAGCCAATCGATCAATCAACCAGCCAATTAATCAATCAACCAGCCAATCTCACAATAATTAATCAACCAATCAATCAACTAATCAATCACTCATCAATCAATCAATTTACCAGCCAATCTATCAATTAACCAGCCAATCTATCAATCAATCAACCAATCAATCTATCTATCAAACAATCACCCAATCTTTTAGCCAATCAATCAATCAAACAACCAGTAAATTTAATGAGTTAATCAATCAATCTATCAGCTAATTAATCAATTAATCGTCCACTTAATCAATCAATAAAACAACAATCAATGGGTCAAACTATCTCTCAGTTAATCAATCAAGTCAACTAAACAATAAATCAAATTTTCATACTCGCGCAACAACGGAACACAATAACAACGGGAATTATTTCTTTGAATTCATGTTTAATATACAATAGATGTCCATAAAAGATAATATGTAATGATTAATCAATGAATCCGATGTTTCAAATTAAGAAATAGATGATTTCCTGATATCTATACTTTTGATCGTTGCAACCATAACGGTTTCACATGAATTAACTAGTTTCGAAAAATCCCTTCGGTCTCCATGTCATCATTAACACGAAAGTTATGATTATTCGATAACATACTATCAAAATTTAAATAGATAGGCCTAAATTATAAGATTTTTTTCACTTTTTACAGGATCATAGTATGTTGATATACTCTAAATCTTTAGAAAGTAGCATTCATAAATTATGTCGGCTGACCTCCAATCACCTTGAATTCAATCTCTAATTTTTTTTTTTTTCTTAAAACATCTCTATATATCTATCATGTTCATTAAATAAATAGCGATATTTGCGGAAACACGATTTTATTTATCTACCATGATAATAATTATCGTAGACTGATACGCCGTCATCGTTATCGTCATTATGGTCATCGATGTCCGGCGTAGGAATTATGAGAATATAATTATACTCAGCCGGGAGCAACCGTGCACTCCAAATAATTATTACAGATTTACAAAAGAATGATTCTATATTTTAGACCAACAGCTATACTTGACTAGTGTTAAGTAACTTTGTGAGAAAATTACAATCTTTGGATATCTTAATAGTAGGAATCTTCGTCGTCTGATCGAATACGGCATGGGTTATGTCTTACTTTTGGGTCCATTTATGGCCTAAAATTGGTCTGTTTTTATGTCAATGCCGAATGGAGTGATTTTAATTTAAGGTAAAAGAACTCCGATTTGACATTTTCAGTCTTGATGCCGGATACTGATGCTTCTATGTTCCGTTACTTCGGTATAATCATCATTCTTTTTTTTCATGATGTCTTACTGATGCCGGATATCCGATGTTCCTAAATTTATCAATATGGTTATGATGTCTTCCTTGATGCCGAATATCCGATTTTCTAAATTCTGTCTGAATTGTTATTTAGGGATTATATTTAGGGATTATATTATGGTCGATGCCCAGTAGCTAGCCAGATTTGAAGAGAAGAATAGCCGTCCGCCCGACGTAGAAGTAGATAAAATGATTCTTCTCATGTGTCACGTGGCTGCCGTAGTTACGACCCACAATGCAATGCCAGGTTGGCTCGTGCTTTGTGTCGAATTCCTTCTTGAGTTCGGCAGCGACGTCCTTCTCGAGTGGTTTGTTCTGTTTATCACGGAGCATTGACAGCGCGAGTTCGACGGCGTCATCTTCCATCTCTTTGCTCATGTCGGAATTCTTGATTTCGAACTCCTTGTCGGGCTTTCCGGAATAGCTTGATCCTCCTCGGTTCATCTATAGAGATAGGGATGAGAGATAAAAGAAAATACATCGTCATTTAGTGTGAAATCACCAACTTCAAATTGTAGTAGTGATCTCTACTCTTACACAGTGAAAACGTTGTTTAAGATTTTATACAACACTGTTTACTATGATTATGAACCTTACAATATTTGTTTAACCGTCTAAACAATCATGCTTAATTCATTGAAAATTATATGTTAAAAATTAAACTTTGTTGCTTAAGATTTGAATACTTGTTTAAACTGTTTAAACAATTATTGTAAGGTTCGTATAGTAAACAGCGTTGTACAAATTTTTTTTACTGTGTAAAAATGTTGCACAAAAAAGGCAGCATGATTTCTAACCATCACAGGGCAACATAATATACCGTCCACACAACGATTGGTATGAATCTGTCCACATTGTGTAATAAAAACTAATAATTGGGTAATAAATTTGCTCAATTGGATAATAATCGCCCAGAATATATATATATAGTTTTTACCAACATACATTACCAAACACAGTGTATAGTATGTTGCCCAACATTTTAAGTGTTTATGCTTCCACAGAATCAGGGGAAGATGGTAGAATAATGATCCATAATTCAGTTTGCAAGAAATTACGTAATTGTCCACTTTTTATAAGTCGGGTAATTTTTCCTTTTTACCGTTTTAATCGTTCATAGCACCATAATATTTTACTATCGTCGGTGGGCTATTTGAAGAAAACTTCCATAAATTTTTGACGAGTCTGAGAGCGAACTTTGTCACATCTTTGGATACTTAGATAATAACAGAAATACTGTCCATCAATAGCCAAACCTAAATGGCATGTATTGGTCATTGAAATCATTGATATCCACTGGCTCCCAATAAATCAAACAGACTATAAGATAATAATAAATATATCATGATTATAAGAAACCGAACTGAATCACTGAAGAAAACGGAAATATAACATGAGATCTATAAAGCAGATACCATCATCACTATGCCATTAAAATTGAAATATCGAAAGGGCGTCGTCAACTTGAAAAGGGCCACAATTAAGATTTCCACCAAATAAAAAAAAGAAAAAAAAAGATTCTTGTTCTCAATCTATTTTGGCTACACCAGCATGCTTTTAAACAGGCAAATCCTGAAATCTTTGGAAGGTGCCGTTTTCACTGAGATGGAATTAATTAAGTTCTTTATTCCTCCTCAGACAAAATGACAAAAATGAAAAAAGTATAAAGAGAGAAACAAGGGAGAAAGAAAAGAAGGATAAAAAAAAATATGGTTGTATAGGACCTTTACAACTTTCAAAATATCAAGATGCCTTCCACACACAAAAAAAAGAAGAAATAATTAACTTCTTAACTTACGATTAAGTCTTGGGTGATTAAGATCGATGAACTAAAATAAACAAGTTGCGGAATGTTCTTCAGAGATGCTTTCCTGACGATTGTAAATCTCAAAATGGACCTCTGCTGCAACTCTCCGTCTCAACAATTACAAACTGTCAATTTGCTAAGACTAACCTTTTTCAACGAGCTGTCCCCGCCTAGAAAAATGACGTTTCGGAAAGAAAACAGTTCATTGACACCCTTCGTGATAGTGTTTGACTCGCTCCGCTACTTACAACCAATCGCATCTCAAAACACATGAGGTGGGGGGAGGGAGAGACCGTATATGAACCAAAAGGTTCGAGGGGCACAACATGGTAGATGTATGGTAACATTTCTTTTAAAAAACGGGAGCGAGTAAGCAAGTGAGCCAATAAATATTTTTGACGTTTTGGAAATGAAAATCTAAGTTTACAGTAGATATCGTAATTCTGCTTCTTCGTTCTATTCACCTTGATCGTGGAACTTTTGGAGGTGGGGAGTATAGGAAAAGATTACTTTGGCGAAATTGATATTTAAACAAAAACAATATTTGGGACGGAGGGGGTCCAGTGCCCCTAAACATTTTTTTATGAATAATCAAACTTAATCTAATCCCATATTTTCTATATATTTTTTTTTCTATATTGTTTTACATTTAGGTTGCTTAAAGGATTATAACCCATGCAGTAAAATGTTAAAATGGTTCATTTAATTACAATAAAATATAGATTCTGAATTTAGGCACGCATATCTTTCCCCGTATTTCTAATTATAAGGGACAAACTGGCAGAGAGGTACATCGATATACAGTTTGCATAATCTCCACCCATCATGTCTTGATTTTAGTTAAATATCTAATTTACAAAAACCGAGAATTAAAAAAAACACCTTCATTGATTGAAATAAAAAATAGTATTAGGGGGGATCAAAGAGAAGAAAAGAAATTAGCAACAAAGAGGGGGACTCTTACAATCCATTTCTCTAAATGGGAAAACTTAAATATTAGACCATGTATTGGAGCCCAGAGCCAGTTCTCCACCGGATAGGGGATGGGGGTGTTCAAGGGAGGGTTGGGGGGGGGTAATGACAAGGGCTGAGTTTGTGTTTGAATTTATTTGGGTGAAGAGGCCGAGGTGATGGGTCAAAAATATATATGCTGATGACTTCAATTCGTTTAGGTTTTATTAATGATTTATGTATTTATTTTTGTATTTGGAAAATTTCTCTTATGTTTTTTATTTGACACTGGAAAAAAAATCAATATGTTGGAATTTTCTGTAGAAGTTTCTTCTTGATGCATATAATTATCATCAATGTTATTTATAATTATGTATTGGAAGATGTCTGACATTGTGTTTTATTGTAACATTCATGAAAATATTATGTTTCAAAGTTCTATTTGTTATATATATTTTATTTTGTATATGAATTGAAGTTGTCAATAAAAACTACTCAATACAAAAAAATAATCAGTTTGCATCGATATACAGTTTGCATATGTTGAATATACTGTAAAAGTTTCTTCTTGATGCATATAATTATCATCAATGTTATTTATAATTATGTATTGGAAGATGTCTGACATTGTGTTTTATTGTAACATTCATGAAAATATTATGTTTCAAAGTTCTATTTGTTATGTATATTTTATTTTGTATATGAATTGAAGTTGTCAATAAAAACTACTCAATACAAAAAAATAATCAGTTTGCATCGATATACAGTTTGCATATGTTGAATATACTGTAAAAGTTTCTTCTTGATGCATATAATTATCATCAATGTTATTTATAATTGTGTATTGGAAGATGTCTGACATTGTGTTTTATTGTAACATTCATGAAAGAAATGATGTTAAATTTATGAGTTGTCTAGGTATTTGTAAAGACATTAAAGTACTATTTGTTATATATATTTTATTTTGTATATGAATTGAAGTTGTAAATAAAACTACTCATTAAAAAATAATCGCATCCATCATTTTGGAAAATTTTAAACGAGCACTTGAATATTTTAAAACATTGTTTTTATTTCACGAACATATTTCAACGATATATTTTGAAAAGGTGTTGGCTTGGGATCACATTGGGAATACTGTCCATGAAATTGTCCTTTTCTCCGTGGCTTGTAACAAAATATCACTATTTTCAAAGTGTTTCTTTTAACCCCTGTGATGCTGCTGACCTTCATGAGTATATTTCACAAAATATATTGTAAATGGTGTGTTGTTCCTCAGGCTATACCCTTGCCTCGTAGCTTTTAACAAAATGCAACCATCGCAAAAGGTGTGAATTATTCCTCACACGGGACAATATGGTATTTTGTAAGTAAATAACGCCAATGATACGAAATCTCCCACACACTTAATCATTTCAAGTGACAAGAAAATTGATGACGAGTCTGCATGGGAGGTGAAATTAATTGCGTAATGAATGAACATAATTAAAATAATACCGTTGGAATTCTAAGGAATTGTTGGTTTTGCAATTGACCACATTTTCTCTTATATTTGTATTTTATGAATAGCATTTCATTGCTTATTTCTGTACGCGGCAAACTTTCCTTAAAAGAAGAGGAAGAAGACGAAGAAGAAGAAAAAGAAATAGAAGAAGGAGAAGACGAAGAACAAGAAGAAAACAAGAACAAAAAGAACAAGAAGAAGAAGAAGAAGGAGGAGAAGGAGAACAAGAAGTAGAAGAAGAAGAAGAAGAAGAAGAAGGAGAAGAAGAAGAAGAAAAAAAAGAGGAAGAGAAAGAGAAAGAAGAAGGAGAAGACCAAGAATATTGACTGATTGATTTCTTGATTAACTAAAGAGTAACTATATGACATATTATATTGGGTACGCAGTCATCATAGGTTGTTGTTTTATAATAGGCCTATACATAATAATGTATCGTCCCTTTAGGTGCCTTTACTTACACAAATATGAATGTAAACTTTTAAAGATAATATTTTGTAATTTTCCTTGTTGTAATTATCAATCTTTTTAACTGACGTATCAACCATTTTATATGTAAATCGAATTCAATTTGAAGTTCACTATTTCAATTAAAAAAAAACGAGTAAGTGAATACATATTTGGTTTTCACGATCAACTAACAAAATCAATATAAAATATCAATCAATCGATAAATCAATCAATCAGTCATCAGATCTATCGTTCAACCAACCAACCAATCTATCAATTTAAATAACAAACCAATCAATCAATCAATCAATCAGCCAACCAATCGACCTATCAATCAATAGATAATTCAAACAAAACAATCATCCAATAAGCCAATCAATAAACCAACCAACCAATCATTTTTTTTTTTCTATTTGTTTTAATCAATCAGTCAATTTAATCAATCAATCAACCAATCAATCAATCACTAAATCAATCAATCAATCAGCCAACCAACCGACCGATCAATCAATCAACCAACCAATCAATCAATCAATCAATCAGCCAATCAATCAATCAATTAATCAACCAATCAATCAATCAACCAACAAATCAATCAATCAGCCAATCAATCAATCAACCAATCAATCAACCAACCAACCAATCAATCAGCCAATCAATCAATCATTCAGCCAATCAATCAATCAGCCAATCAATCAATCAATCAACCAATCAATCAACTACTAGTAACCAATCAACGAATCAATAAATCAACCAACCAATCAACCAATCAATTAATCAACTAATCAATCAACCAATCAACCAAACAATCAACCAACCAACCAATCAACCAATCAATCAATCAACCAATCAATCAACAAATCAACCAACCAATCAATCAACTAATCAACCAATCAATCAACCAATCAACCAACCAATCAATAAATCAACCAACCAATCAACCAATCAATCAATCAATCAACCAACCAACCAATCAACCAACCCATCAATCAACCAATCAATCAATTTACCGATTTATTAATCAAGCAATCAAATTACCAATCAATCAATCAAGCAACTAATGAATCTACCGACAAACAATCAATTAATCAGCCAATCAACAAAACCAATCATTCAGTCAACAAATCAAGAAAACAATATTCAATCAGCCCAAAAAACAATGATCAACCGACCAACAGAAAACAGTCAATCAATCAGCCTATTGATTAATCAACCAATCATTTACCCAAAACAATCATTTAATGAATCATTTAACAAAGCATTCAATCAACCAACCAATCAATCAATCAATCAACAAATCTACAAAGGAATGAATAAATAAACAATTAAACAAATGAATTAATAAATATTAATCCTCTAATATTCGAACAAGTCAACCAACAATCAAACACTTAATATCACATTCAGTGTATTCATCCACTCAATATACAATTTATAAATCAAGCAATATGTCAATCAATCAGTATATCCGTTAAACATGGGCCTATGTAGATAAATCAATAAGAATACGGAAAGTCTTTTCTCAATGAAGGTTTATATAACAGTCAATGAGAATAAGCGCTATGAGAAGTGTACATGATTGTATTCACATGCGTGTCGCAATCGCTCTGATGCATTTTACTGTTTATGTTTGTCCAAAATATTTCCATCTTTGACTACATCTCCAAGGTCAGAACCCATGGCCGGCGGAAGCAGGGGGGGGGGGGGAACAGGTCTCCCCCCAAAAAAAATTTTTAGGTGGGGGCGGTCCCCCTCTAAATTTTTAGCTGATAAATTTTTTACGTGTGTCCATCACAAAATTTCAATTGGACCCCCCCCCCTAAATAATTTGGCTTCCGCCGCCAATGTCAGAACTTCTCGATGCTGAAACATATCCAATATTTCGTTTAAAAGAGGAGAAAAATATTATCATATTAATTGTCTGATTGTTGTAATTGAATAAGCCGCGTGGTTCATCTGAAGTTTACCTTATTTCATCTTTATCTTGTATTATCTTATCTTAAAATTGAGTCTTATCGTCCTTTCATGACAGCTGCAAATACTTCATTGAATGGATAACAGAACAACAATATATTACTTTCATTTCGAGGAAATCAATTAAATGAAATGAAATGGAAATCATATGAAATAATAATAATAGCAGTAATAATAATGATATTAATGATAATAATAACAACATCAACAACAACAATAATAATAATGATAATAATGATAATGATAATAACGTCATATTTTCGCCAGGGTAGCCACTTCAGTTCCGGAAACTGTTCTCCCAGCGGGCATTAAAACATTCTCCAAAAGATTTCAGTGAAAGTCAAATTGTAATTTGGTGAAGATGTTAGGAATTACTTTTGAGGAACCATACATATTTCAATTGCATAAGAAATTACTACTATTTCTTTATAGACGTATTGATTATTTCATTGAGATTAGACTTATTTATTTATTTATTTATTTATCTATTTATTTATTTATTCATTTATTTGTTGCATTTTTCTTTTACCAGTGTATAGCCCCTTCAATTACGTAAACTGATTTACAAGAAGGGCCCTGGGGTCATTGTGGTACTCCCCGATTAGATTATGTAAACTTCGAATCAAAATTGGATAAAATATAATAATAATCAGGAAATGAGCACCAAGAAGATGATTCATGTAATTTGATTTCTGCAACCTGCCATTGTTGATGCAGTTTGACGGAATGTTATGGCCAATTTATTTTTCAGTCAATTAAGTTAAATTAAATTAAACTGTATCATTCAAGATGCTTAGACTAATAGCATGGAAAATGATGACCATGACATATTGTGTCCAATTTGCTGACAACCACATTGATGTTGCAGTGTAGATGCATCAAGAGGAACTCGATGAGGTGTTATCCCATGCAGGGCATCAATGTCTTAGTTTCTGAAAATGGTATCAAAGTATCAAAGGAATTTTGATAACTCTTTGGTCTCTTTCCTTTGACATTTGTAGCAGAGGTAGCAATTGAATTATTCTCTGATCTCTGTCATCCTATAAGTAAGAACTATCCTCTCATGAAGATCAATTAAGGAGGATCATCATGACGAAACAACTTTCCTTCCCGAGATCTAGTCTATATACTAACTAAACCTCTGTCCTGTTATATTCACAAGTTCCAGCTATACCAGCGACCTAACCCGACTTGAAGAGTAGGACCGATTTCTGACCGTGATTAAAATAGATGAAGTGCTTGCTCTCGTGGGTGACGTAGCTCCCGAAGTTGCGGCCGACGACGCAGTGCCAAGTTGTATCATACTTGACATCGAATTCTTTCTTGATGTGGGCTGCGATGTCCTTCTCGACTTGGAATTTTTCGAAGGCGGTTGCGGCTATCTCCAGTGCGTCTTCCTCTTCGTCTTTATCCATATCCACGTTTTTGACAACCTGTTCTGACTTTTTGTCAATGGAGCTTGGTTTCTTGTTATAGCTCATCTATCAAAAACAATTGGTTGATGATGGAGTGGGTTATTAGTCAGACAACAATGTTGTAATACATATTAAAACGCTGTTTAAAAATTGTATAAAACGATGTTTATTCGGTATATGAGCTTTACAGTTGTTGCTTAAAAGTTTAAACAGCCATGCTTAATTTATTGAGAATTAAATATTGATTTTTTTTATATTTCAGATACTGGTTTGAACTATTTTAGCCAACTACTGTAAGCCACCTAGGTTTAACAGCGTTTTATCAAATGTTCAACCACCTTTTACTGTGAAGGGTGCGTGTTCTCGAAATCATTTCGATTGCAATGAGCTATCAAGGAAATATCAAATAAATAATCCAAATCTAACAGGGTTTGAAGTAAATCTCATGAATTTCTCAATCTAATTTTGAATTTGTTCCCATCACAATATTATAAACCAATTTTCAATCTAAAGAATTGAGAGTGCCCTTTCTAACACACCCACCCCGAGGATTATCTCAATCTACCTTGCGTTAGTTTGTAACAGGTCTGTTCAAACCACAAATTTGGTGAAATGATCTTGTTTGTTCATTCTGTGTAATTGCCGAATTCTTATTTCATTCAGTCATTTTGTTCGACAAAATAAAGCTATACAATGTCAAAAATAAATATTTGTCTTCAATAAAACACGTGCACATTTCCACATTCGATGATAACAATATTGTAAATATATATGTCCAGGAACAATGCTACAAGAAAACAAGCAATTAAGAAAATATAAAAAGAAAATATCGTTGGTATGTTCCTTTATTTTTTTCTAACAATTTTTTTGTTTATTTTTCTATTTATTTATTTATTTCATATTATTCATCGATTGCGACCATGACAGTTTGGACTATTGACAATGCATAAAGTGATGTATATACACATGAAAAATACAAGTTAAAAGAAGAGTGGAAAATCCATAACAATAATATCAATTTAGACAATAATAAGCTAAGGACATGACAAACACGAGAAAATCAAGAAAAAATAAGAGATCCAAAGAAGATGAAATATTACATAAAACAGTTCTAAGAGGGAAGATGATAAAGAAGAAGGAGCAGGACATATAAAGAAATACATCATATGTACAGGGATTTTCAAATAAAGAATGTCATTTTTTCAAATTTATGATCATTCAATATTGAAAGAAGTAATTAAGTGTTAACTTACGTTGTGATTTGTTGGTTGATGACACGAGAATGAACACGATGAAAACAATTGCAATTGGGATCCAAGAGCTTAAAAGACTGGGTCTTTGAAGGTTGGCATGCAGAGTGAGAATGGCTCGGGAGCGTGCCATCCATATTTATTATATCAATGGTATAATGGAAGGCCGAGCTCACCACAAAAACATCCCCCCCCAAAAAAAAAAAAAAAAATCCAGACTACTTGACTAATGTAAATATTCTATCGACACCCATATTCAATGGTTATGGTAGTCTCAGTAGTTACGCCCGTCCGCGCGTACAGGGAGAAAATATAGGCCGCGCCCAGAACTAAAATCTTAAATTAATGAAAGAAAGTTTGATTGATATTTCACTTCAAATTTTCACTAATGGATTACAAAATAGTAAGGTGAAATCACATAAAACCATATAATGAAATGGTCGATCGATTGATTGATCGATCGATCAATTGAATGAATGACCAAACGAATGAATGAATGAACTAACGAACGAACGAATGAATGAATAAATGAAGAAATAAGTGAATTAAAAATTCATAACAGATTCATTAAAGATATACAAGTAGTTAAATGAAATTATTACGTGGATATTATGTGAGTGGGAATGTTGGGAGTCATAGTGCTTCAAAATCCAAGATCTATTTCAGATTAAGAACTGGAAACCAAGTCTAATTGATATTCGAAATGTAGGAAAAGCACCAGTAACAACCTCTTAGAAATTAAAACATAATAACCTTTTACGAAATAGAACACTCTTATCAGATTTTTTTAAACGGATGATTATACAAGTTTTTCATGAAGCAATAATGATTTTCAATCATAATTTATTTTCCCCCAAACATATGTTTTTATTATCAATCAGAGTAAACTTTTGCTAATATATTGTGGCTGCCTCTCACACGTCCTCAACCATAGCTTATAACAAACTATAAAGTGACACGTTATGAAAGATGCTTGGCACAAAACAATCACCAAACCCAAAAATATGAATGACAATGAAACACGTCACTCATTGATAGTGGTTATTGTTATTATCACCCCCATGGTCACCCTTTTGAAGAAAGCACACCCTTGACTTCTTACCACTGACTTCATTCTTGACTATACTCTTTCTCGTGAGAAACCAGAAGCGAGAGAAACCGCACTTCTTTTCGGTAGCTTTTAACAACAATGATTGGATGTGTATGTATACATGTATAGCTACTCCCAAATACTTGAGATACATACGGTATTCTTATTCAATCGGTCTGATTTTCATTTGAAAGGAGAAATATCATTTGTTACTGCAGAAAAAAAAATCACATTTTGTTGATCATTGTTTTTAAGTATTATCATATTCACGGGAAAGATGCTCAGAATGTGTATTTCTTTATGATTGCACTAGATATTTTTTTTTTAACTTTGTGTGCAGTATCACCTGCATGTATCTTGGGCACTATCATATTCATTGGTTGGTATTCTCAAAGCCATGGTGTATTTAACTTAGACCATACTTTTATTGAGTAGCAACTCATTCATCAATTAAGATGAGAAAGTTTGAAAAAATTAACGTTCATCAAGAAATGAAAATGATGTGTACAGTATATGGTTTATTTTGATGAATTACATGCTACATGTCATGATAATTATTATTGAGACCTGATGAACCCTAACATTCAAATGGATTTCTTGCTAAGTCCGGAAAGCCTAGGTTTATCGTCATTTATTTCAGTCAGCATCATTCTTACAAAGTGTAACTCGCATTTTGCCTCCGACGAAGATTCTGCTAGGATTGAAAGCTTAGGCCCCATTTGACTCTCTAATTTACTCCATTGGCTCTTTTTTTAGATAAGCAGTTTTCAGCAGCTTCTTTTTGCCAAAGTGTAACTCTCACGACACAAAGACACTCTCTCCTTCCACTTCTGTCTAGAGCATCCTCCTCACTCTGACCAACCTCACTGCATTCATTCCTCTCCATATCTTATTTGTAATCTTTGAACTCTTTCTTCTTAGGTCATCCACTCTCAAATCCATGTTCTTTTCACGATTTTTTAATCTTTCCTCCTCAAAACCGCCTTTGCCAATAAGATTAGACCAAATGGAAAGTAGACAAAGTGGGTTTTAACCAATGGGCAAGGTATCTATCACCCACCTATACATGGTAAATTGCCAATTGGTCTACTGCCAACTCGTCCACTCACCTAATAGTCTACTTTCATTTACTCTAATGCCATTCCGTCCAACATTTCGTCTAACAGCAATTTGGTCCAATCACCACTTTGTTTAATCACCATTTCGTCTATGACAATTTCATCTCATAACCAGTTGGTCTGATATCCATCGGTAGCCTAGCTTAGCCGGGGTTATAATTGCAGGGCCTGCTGGGAGAACAGTTTTCAGAATTCAAGTGGCTACCCTGGGTAAATATACCATTATTATTATTTCATTTTAATACATTTTGCACAATTAACACTTAGTTCAATTGGACCAAATGGCATATGGCCTCAATGGCTATTGGACCAACTGGCTATTAGACAAAATGGTGATTGGACGAAATGGCAATTAGACCTTGTGGATTGTAGACGAACTGATGGTAGACCAAATTATAGTAGACGATTTGGCAATTGGACAGATTGGCATATGATGAATTGAAAATAAACCCTATAAACATGTGCATATAAAAACGATCCAAATACTACTAGAATTTTAGGTATAGAATAGTTTATATTTTTTATTGATATATTTACAATGTAAGCCTGGGCAACAAATGATTCAAGAAATGAATATCAAGCCGAAGGGATAAATGATAGGAAATTCACAACTACTTTATATAAAGCATAAAAACTCCTAAGACTTCATATAGAGTCAAAAAGTGTGTCTGCAAAAACATCTTGTTTCTCAAATATGGCAGAATCAAGGTATCCCATATTCCTAATATGCTGCCGTTCTTAGCCTGTTCTAGGAGAATGGATATAGCCTAATACTGATATTTGAATAATCTTTTGAAAGCAGAGATGCCAACCTTGCAGGGATAATTTACTGAAGAAGGAAGGAGATCTTTCTCGCTTTCCAGTCCAATGTAAGATATCAATGTATGAATCAGGGAGATGTTGAAAATTTGCATTTTTTCAATCAAACATCAATTAAATTTCATGGAGTGTCTCCCAAACAAATCAGGGAGACTTGACAGCCCGGTGAAACTCAGTTACTATTAAAGTGATATGTCTGAAATTTAACAATACAACACTAGAATGAGCCCTGCAACAGGCCAGGATATCTTTGCCATTTAAAATATTTTTTATCATAATTTGCAGGAGAGTCCCATTCCTTCATCCCTTTCAAATACATGAAGTAATATCATAGATAAGGTTCATCCGTTGATAATTTCATAGCAGGAGGAGGAGGGCCAGGTATCACAGGTTTCTTCAGTGCAGGTCCAACAGCACTCTCTCTGTAGAAAACAACACAAAGATAAAATCAATCACACTATAAGACAAGGGCACCATCTTACAAAGAGTTACGATTGATCCCATTAATCTTAAGCATATGGACATCCATCAATGTCATAATTTTTCTTTAGGAAAGTTGCTCAATGGTGCTCATGAAAACGTGAGAAGCATACTGAATTGTCATGAAAACAATAAATGTATGAATACACACAATTTCTACAAAATATTTTGAATTATGTACTTTTAGATGTTGACATTGCTGGCTTATCATAGTTGCCATTGATTGGATCAATTGCAACTCTTTGTAAGACGGGGCCAAAATCTATCACACCAAGGTATGAGCAATCACACATACAATCCAATATAAGCAATCCAGCGACAAAAAAAAGACAAGTGCATACCTGCCATCCCTAGATTTCCTTCATCAATACCACAAAAAATATTCACAGAAATAAGAACACACAGGTTAAAATGGCAATTTTATTTTCCCCATAACATAAAAAGATGGTACTAATGGGAACAGAAGATAAAATATTCACATAATTGAACAAAACTAACACAGAGAAAATCTATAAATAAATGATATCTGCCAAACAATTTTTCAGGAAAACGTACAATTACAGAGTAATGAGCACAAAATCACTGAAAATGCCCATCCATTTTATAGAGTGGCCCCCATTTGTTTCCTGTGATAATTACACCAGGGCCCCATCTTACAAAGAGTTGCGTTTGATCGGATCAATCGCAACTATTGACTGCCAGCAACCGCAGCATCTAAATGTAAATTTGTTCAAAATATTTTCTAGATATGACATATATATTCATACATTCATTGTTCTCACTGTGATTCTCTTTGTTTACCAAGGAGATTGTGCAAACTTCCTATAGAAAAAAAAGGTATGGATGGATTTCCATACCTTTGTGATTGATCCAATCAACCACAACTATGGAAAGCAAGCAACATCATAATCTAAAAAGTTTATTAGTTCCACATGTTTTCTAGATATGATGTAAAGTCATACATTCATACTTTTCTTGAAAATTCAGTGTGATCCTCTTTGTTAACACATGTCATTGTGCAAATTTTCTGAGAAAAATTATGACATTGATGGATTTCCAATTCCACATAGTTGAGGTTGATTGAATCAATCATTACTCTTTGTAAAACAGGGCCCAGGAAATGCATGTGATAATAACTAACTTCAAGCAAGCCTTAATTATTATTTGATTAAACTCTGTTGTCCTAAATATGCATCAGAGCATATGACTTTACGATTGCTTCTAACCATTTCCTATCTAAATTAGACCTCTATACCAGAACTCGACCTCAGCTCAAGAGATGATTTTGTTTAAAAATATGAAGAAACATTATTTCCAATGGGACAGTGAAGTAAAGTTATCAATCAAAATAAGAAAATCATGAACAAGAGCTCAAAATTTCTTCCAAATTCAGAATAGCTGAGAGGTCTGCAGTGGCACTCACCCTTCTTCTTGTGACTGAGGAGCAGGAAGTCTTTGAGTGGCAGAGAAGACATGGACTGGTCTTTGTGATTCTCTCCTTCCATCCCTTGAGCAGTAGTAGTTTGCTGACAGACGATGAGAAGGGCCTTCAGGGAGCACAGGATCTGGTTGTGTCCTGCAGTAAAATAAAGAGTTTTAAACACCAAGATATTACGTAAATAATCGACGCTGGTGGAGGTGATGGGAAAACATCCCTTACGAGGCAAGCTTCAATCATGTAGCTATCTTGCCACAGCAAAGCAAAGGAAAAATAGCGAGTACATCGAGCTTGCCGAAGAGGTGACAGTTTGCCTCATCACCTGAAATAAAAAGGTAATTATTTGCTTTATATTCCACATCTGGAACCTTTAAACAGAGAAACTGATATGTATAAGGCTCAATGATCTGGCTTGAGCAAGATAATTGTGACCTAACGGAGGAATTTTATCGTCACAACCAAACAATCCACAGGCCATGACCTCTTTTAATTATTGCATACTAAAAAAAATAATAGAGTTATGACCCTATGGGCTGAAGTGATCATAGAAATGCAAAAGTTCCATCACCGCGAGTGATTCTTGATGAGAAGACTACATTTTATCAAACGATTTACTTTTGACGAATCCTATAGCAAGATTTAGTACTTGTATCATCATGTTTACCAGAGCATGCTTGCCATTGCATATTCTCCAAGAGTAGAATAACAAAAATGGAAGAACCAAAAATTCATAATGGAGTTTGCATTTAAGGGACAAGGACCAAGGTCAAGGACGCCACGCTGGACTGATTTTAGTAGACTCATAAAGTCATATAGGCTATACCCTTTTAGTCTAATATCCACTTGGTTTAAAAACTATTCAATACATATGATCCGATTATTTTTTGGGGGGTGGGGGCATTCAGATGTAGTGGTTACGAATCTCATCTTTCAATCAGAGGAGCGTGGGTTCGGATCCCAACCATGGCATGTTTTCCTTCAGCAAGAAATTCACCCACATTGTGCTGCACTCAACCCAGGTACCCGGCAGGATTAATTCCAAGAATAAACTAAGCGCCTTTAGCAGATGGAGCTAGAGTCAGGCAAGTGCACCATTCAATAGGCAACTAGATGATTGGTGGTGCCTCACAAGTGCTATACTGTACATGTATATCAATTATTATGAAACCAAATTTTCTTTTGAATCCTAGTAAGTAAGCAAAGTGGCAATAAGACCGCCTGGGAATTAGACTAAGTGACGCTAATAATTGATAGTTTAGTCATGATAGTGTAAGACAATCTAAAAATGAGATTGTCTGCTTTTAAACCAAGTGTACATGTATACTAGAGATTGACTGTACTTGAATGTGCATATTTACCTGGGAGATTGTCCATAAGCATAACGGTTGTTCAGATGAGCTTGAAGATCCCTCTAATGATCATGAAAAACAAAAAGGAAAGAATATTGTTCTGAAAATATATCTGTAACAAATCAAATTCAAATGACTAAGTAAACACAATAAAAAGTACCCCCTCCCCATCTTATCTTTCAATAACAGTTGTTTGTGCAAAATAATTACAATAGGCTAGTCAGATGTCTATAGATATTATGTACTGTACAAATTTGAATCTTGAATCCAAGACAGGATTTTCAGGCTCTCAGGGGAGAAAAGTAATTTCATACATGGAATAGAGCTTCGCATCGCAACGAAAGACTATTCTGAGTTCGCAATTACTTTCGCACCACAGGAGGTCAATTTTGTTCGCGCAATCGTTTTCATATATAATTATGTGCACGAAATTACATTTCATGAATGCAAAATTCATTTTGAATGGTACTAAATGAGTTACATCTCGAAAAAAATTCATTTCTCATGGTACAAAATAAATTTTGTGTAATTACGGGTAGAAACAAATTTTGTGTGCAAATGGAATGGATTGGACACTTGTTCACTGCTACCACCCTGCCTGTGAGGAATCTACTGGTAGGACTATGGTATGCCAATGTTGTACAGAGCACACACTTAGAAAAATCATTAAAATATCACTTTTGTGACCAAAATTACTAATTTCCATACAGTTGCAATTTATTTTTTCACCATACAGCTCAAAAACTTGAATTTTGGGCATATTTTTTGTCACCCTCTATTGGTGGAGAGTAATATGGCAAAAAAATTTTCATTTTTCGATCTCTATTTTTAATTAAGAAAAAAATAATTTAAAGAATCAAATTTAAATAAGAGTCAAGTTGTATGAATAATAGGTGTAATGGAAACTTTCAGTGTAAAAAAATTAAGCATTTGCCCCAAAGAAAAAGAGAAAATACAGTAAGCCAAACATTGCCACCCTTATTTTGCCACACATGGAGATATAAGTGAGAACAAGGTTATATCATAACCTTGTTCATTAAAAAAAAAAAAATCCATAATTTATTGTTCGAAATAGTCATGAAATGAAATACTCCGAAAATTTGCTTTGCCCAATTGATCGTGGGCCCTGCAGCCACCGTGCAGCGCCAGATCGACGAGGCTCTATCCCTTTAATTGTTGAACGCCAAACAGGGTAGCAGCAACTCCCATCTTTTAATGTCTTTTGGTCTGACGCGGCCGGGTTTGAACCCCCGACCTCCCGGTTGTGAGACGGACGCTCTACCAACTGAGCCAACACACCAGTTAAATGAGTGGGATTGGACAGAATTTTCAATCGGACACTTGGCTCGCCATTTCATATACTAAAATTACAATTTGTTTGAGCAAAATCTGTTTTGTACACTGATAACTATGGTACGAAATGAACGAAATAAATTTTGTGGAAGCAATTACATTTAGTCTTGAACAGTGGCAGACCATGACCCGAAATTGGAGGTGTACTGTATTGTGTACAATTCTTTCTCTCCTCCGGGTCACGGTCCGCCTTGAACTAGAAATTCATTTTGAGTGGCACAAAATATATTTTGTGTATTGTGTACACCCAGTTGTGTCTGGACATTGGACAATCAATTTTCAACAACTTTTTTAGTGTCTCGACAATAGATTTTTGAAAAAAAAGCTGTTGAAAAACCGATTGATCAGACACAACAACTGGATCAGTGGTGTACACGATAAAATAATTTTGAAAAATTATGCAGTTTGAATTGAAGTTTCAACTTTCATCACTTTCATTCAAATACAATTTTACAAAAATGTTACTTTGTTAGGCAACATTTACAGAACATTTATGTTTAGAGAACAAAATAGTCATCGACCTGATTATAAATACCGTAGGCCTATTCATATATTTAGCGTAATCCAAAGACAAAAAAGAAGGCTTCAATAATTGAAAGTGTATGTATGGTAGGGGGTCCTAAAGCTGCGCGGGTCCTAAAGCTACGCACCACTCATCGCGCATGCAGTTTTTAATGGCAAATGCGCACTTTGTGTGGAATTGTGACTACAGAGTCACGAACGATTCCTATTCGATTTTTTCTACAGAGGCTGCAGTAAATCTCTAAATGCAGAGAACACCCACAACTGTTTTGAATTTTTGAGCTATATTCTCTTTAATTTCATATTATCCTATAATAGTATGAACATATTTTAGAAATTGAGGCACAGGAAATTCTATTTTTCTGCATGATAAATCGAGTGCGTAGCTTTAGGACCCCTTCTAACATCGGGCGGCGAATTCAAGAGGTGTTCGGAAAACACGGCGGGATTTTCGTATTAGTGAGTTTTGTGATATTTTGTTCTTGCTTAATGATCTTTAGAATATTTGCCACAAGTTAGCGACAGATAATTTGTTCAAATATTAAAATTGGCATAGTTTCTATCGTTTGTAAACAAAGTGCGTAGCTTTAGGTCCCCCCATCATACACCCGGACCCGACCCCCCCCCCCCGGCCAGGTACACCGTTATACAAAACATCGATATGGATACGTGGGACTGCCCAAGGTCTAGCTACAAATTTAAGGACACTTATTTCCTAATAAATCGATATTGTTAACCCTCTCAATTTAAATATAAGACTTATCATAAGTTTAAATTAGTTATTTGTGGAGGTATTCAACAGTTTTAAACTGAATAATACTCACACCTGCGAAGAAATTCCGCAGTCGTTGAATAAATCTTGAGGCAGTCGCCATCTTGAATCACCAGATTTTTTTTCTTTGGCGCTGCTGGCAGCTGGCTACATAATTCACTGTTTTCCTTTTCTCTCTCCTTTTTCTAATTCGTCTCCTTAATCATTACTTTAAAAATCATGTAGACGGTTGATCAAAAAAGCAATAAATAAATAAATGAATAGATGAATGAATGAATGAATAAATAAATAAATAGATAAGTAAATAATAAATAAATAAATAAATACATGAATGAATGAATAAATAAATAAATCAATCAATCAATCCAATCAAATATGATTAACCTCGCACTAAGATTATAAATCGGCCATGAATTAATGTAGCCCTATCCAGGCGCGCTTCCAGCAGACTATATATAAGTTGGGTTTCTTTTTTTTGGGGGGGGGGCTTGATAATTTTTTGACGTTGGTTTATTTATTTATCCTGAAGAATGACAAAAATTGGAGTGCCATATGTCTAGAGTTCAAACTTTGATTTTATAATATTATTCGTGCAAGGAAGTCTACTCGCACTTTAAGAGAGCATTAATGTATTCTACATTTAGGTGCTATTTTGTAATATTACTATTTTGCGAGGGAGCGCTTAGCGACCGAGCAAGAAAATTTTCGAATTTGAGTAGTAAAAACTTTGATTTTAGAGCACTTGACAACATGAATGGAATATTGCATTATAATCAATGCACATTAATACGCACATATACATCTATTTTTTGTGGTCGATTTTATTATTTCTTTTTTTTTTTGGGGGGGCGATTTTGGGGGGTTTCACTCCTCAAAGCCCCCCTATAAAACCACGCCTGGTCCTATCACCCCCCCCCCTCAAAAAAAATCATCAAAAATTTAGCAAATGCTTTGTTGTTTCCATTAGCTGAAAAAAATTTTGAAAAAAAAACGATAAGCCTATACATGGGTGCATCGATCCGCAGGGGCCCAGGGGGTGGGGGAGCTAGGCGCCGTGCATGTCTTCCCTCTCGAAGAAATGAGCCTGTGGGTATGCTATCGGAAGTTGAGCCAATTACTAACCAGTAGCTGTAATGATAATATCATTAGGCCGACAGGACGAAAGGGCAATTCAATCACTGCATGGTTTCATTTTGACATGGGATAGGCAAAAAAAAATTGTCGTCAAAGGCAGTGGTGGGTCTTCGGGGTGCATGGGGTTATAGGGGTTTAAACACCCCTTGCGCTTTTAAGTTTAAACAAAAGTAATTACTTACATAGCCAACTCCAAAATACCTTCCTCTTATATAGTAAACCTTTGGGGGGCTTGTAAATTGTAATTTATCGGTACCAAAATGACCCTCATTAATTTTGCTAGTGAAATATTTGATTTTTTTTTAATTTATCATTATATATTTTTTTTTGGCTTGTCAATTTTTTTGTTCAAACCTTCTCCATAAAAAAAGCTAAATCCAGGCCTCTTAAAGGGGAAGTTCACCCTAAAAAAAGTTTGCTGTAAAAATGAAAATTCCAGACCAGCCCAACTTTTATACCCTTTGTATTTAAGTTTGCAGTGCTCGCTCGAGCATGAACAGTTTTCCAACTTTTTGGTGTCGTTTTAAAGCTGACTTTATTAACTTCCATAATTATGTAAGTGTTTTCCCCAAAAGTGGTATTTGGCAGCCATTTCAAAAGTGTATAGCTTTTAGGGGGACGCTGTATCATTTCGCTCTGACTTCCAAGTACTAAAGTTGGAAAGAGTATGGCGTCTTGCCCTAAAATTACAACTATGCAACATTAAAAGAGGGAATTAAGCGAAATTATAATATTTCATAAATATTAATTGTACATCCTATTAATGTAGAAATTCTTTATTGTTTGATTTCAATGAATCTATCAGGGGCGGATCCAGGATTTTGAAATAGGGGGGGGCGCCAGCGGCGAGGGAGCGAAGCGACCGAGCGGGGGGAGGGTGTGGGAGGGGGGATACCCCCCTCCCACGGCAAGGACTTTTTCAAAAAATCATGTCCAAAAGTCGTATTTTAAGAGCACCTTTAGAAGAAAAATGCACACTTAAATCACTGTAACTTCATGAATAAAAGACACATACTGACTCATTTAGGAGCTGGTTTCCAGTCACACACCGTATAAGCGATCATTCAAAACATACATTTGGCAAAGGCTCTTCACTTGCTTGCATCGTGTGATTGAAACGTCAAATTTAAATGATACGAAACTGAGACTTGTAATCGATATATTGTAATCAGCAAACCTATAGATTATCAAACATTAAAAATGGGGTAAGGGGGGGGGGTTAATGTCACAATTTCTACTTTTTAACAATACACAATGTGTCCTCGGGACGTTTTTCCCCAGCACGAAAGTATTTTTATTCTCCCCCAACCCCCACCCCCCCCCCCGTCACATAAAATCTTCGCTCCTTACGCTGACATATAGCTGCCTATACACAGCAAACGCGGAGTGGGGTCGACTGGTGATTGAGAATATACAATTTTGCTCCTTGATAATAATTCGTTGGAATGATTGCTTCGGCGAAACTTAGTTGGGGCGCCCTGGATAATATGCCTCTGAATCTACCAGAAAGTGTAAAAGTTAGTTTACATTAAATACAAATATGTCTGACCTATACAGTGGCGTACCGTGGGTCACGGCATTGGGGGGGCACCAGCAAAAATTTTGAGTCACTTCGTGAGCGCGCGAAGCGCGCCCAGTTGCCAGGTATACTGACCTAACAGAGACATTTTAAGGACAGTGCCATTAAACGGATATTCAGACCTAAATAGGGACATTATAATCAGTCTTTTGTAACCATAATACGTACCTGTCTCGCTAAATAATGCGAGCGCGAAGCGCGAGCTGAAATTTTGTTAAATATTGACTCTCCAAACAGGAAGATTTTAAGGACTATATTTTAGGAATCCATTAAGAGTATACACATCTCACCATAGTCATCTAATGCGATTGCCCATAAGCGCTTGCTTATTTTGTTAGAATTACATCTAAACATGCACATAAAGCATTATTAATCATGATTAACATACCCATCTCACTAATCAAATCTTGCGAGCGCAAAGCGCGAGCTGAAAATTTAGGAAATTCAGACCTGAAGGGGGCATTTTAAGGCTCATTTGTAGGAATTCACGAAGACCATACGTAGTTCACTAACCAAATGATGCGAGTGCGAAGCGCGAGCTGAAAATTTTTGATATTCAGATAAGAAAAAGGGACATTTTAAGGACTGATTCTACGAATTCATGGAGAGCAGACATATTACACAAAGCCACTACTGCGAACGTAAGCACGGACAGGAAATGATTTATATTAAGACCTTAAATGGGGCCATCACTTTTAAGTAGTCATGAAAAAGAAGCACACTATTGTACATAAAACAATAACTCGAAGTGCGAGGAAATACATTTGGCAGTTTGTTGTATATTGACTTGAAAACGGGAGGTTTTATAGTATAACAGGATTATATATCTCGGTAAACAGACAATGCGAGCACCAGGAACAATGAAGACATAGGCCCTATGCAAATTATGTTTCATAAAGTTATGAAAAGAAATGTTTCTTATGTAATATAACATAATTATGATATAATATAACATTATAATGAACAATAATGTCTTCTTTTCCACTACGTTTCTCTCCCTTTCTTCCTCTTTTTCTCCTTTTCCCCGTTTTTTTTTTTTGGTCAGCCGATTGGGGGGCACGTGCCCCCCATGCCCCCCCCGTAGTTACGCCACTGGACCTATACATTTCAGTGAAAACGTAAATGACCAAGGCAGAATGATAATGCTGCGCACGTGGCGCCCGATATAGGGCTTCATCTTTGAGTGAAGAATAATCTCGGGGATAGACATTATCATTCGCATCGTTGACACTTTCTCTCGCGATCTGTTACTTACAATTTACATGTATTTGCCATAAAGACGGACAAACGCATGTTACAAAAAACACAAAATTTCGGGAAAAAATGATATCCAATCCAACATCTTCACACTGGTCACTGCACTGCAACTCCCGATTACAAGTGGTGCAACTTTCCAACCAATCGACTTGCGCGCCCTGGAATTCCGGAATTTACATATTGCAATACAGTATGACAGAGGTGCATTTGTGCGAACACAAAGGCCATGAGCGTAAATTAAAATATAGTTTTGACTAGATCTAGCCCTTGAAATTGACTACATTGTACCAATCCAGTAAATTATAACCATCCAAAAAAAAAAAAAAAAAAATCCGGCGAAAATAGGGGGGCGCGCGCCCGGGGCGCCCCCCTCTGGATCCGCCACTGTTTTTTTTATCAGCCCCTTGTCTGTCCGATAATGAAATGTTGAGCTATCTCAAAATGGAGGCCGAACTTTGTATGGGCACAATTCGATGTCTTTTACTGGACGAGTTGGATCCAATACTCTTTCTTTTCAGCGGACACGAGTTTCCCGTCGACAACATGGACAAACCAGTCAAACTTGCAAAGGTTAATTCACGTTTATTTGTTAGTGATTTTCATAAAAATGTACAACGAATTTAAGCTATCAATATCATAAATCGATAAATTCTATTTTGGATACAGAGATTTATGAAATTTATAGATTTTTTTCGATGCCTGTGCTTGGTACAAAAAAAATCGACGCCAATCTGGTAGTAGTGGTACACCATGACATGTACACGGAACGACGGGTGTGGGGTCGGGATTCGGGAGTGTGTACGGCTCTCGCTCTCCTGTCTGTGGCTGTGCACACACGCATGGGGGGCTTGGCACGGCATGATGTAAAATGGATTTGTAGCACGATGGAAATATGAAATTTGTATTTTTTGTACAAAGTTTGTCAGTCAATGGAAATCAAATAGAGGGTAATCCTCTGTTTTAGAGGTCCAAATTATTTTAGGTTGCTAACTTCAGGCAAAAGTCACAAATGCACAATGAGAATAAGTCGTCCGCAAGCTACAATAAGGCTGTGAACATACGAGCGCGCTCGATCGCCTGGCTGGTCAATTGACTGCTCTCCCGGGGAGTCAAGGCGAAAGGGGGGGTCCAATAGATACATACAGTATATTGCTATATATCACCTCCTCTGTTTGAGGGGATTTTATTAATTGTGGCATTGCGGGGTACATTTTAGGGCATAATGATGACATTGGTAGCAAGGAGAAGGGGTGGTGGCAAGAGGGGATGAACTGCTCCATTATTAAGGGGCGCAGGCACAGGGGGGGGGGTGCAATAGATACATATATTAATAATGGAGCAGTTCATCCCCTCTTGCCACCACCCCTTCTCCTTGCTACCAATGTCATCATTATGCCCTAAAATGTACCCCCCAATGCCACAATTAATAAAATCCCCTCAAACAGAGGAGGTGATATATAGCAATATATATGTATCTATTGGACCCCCCCCCCCCCCACCTTTCGCCTTGACTCCCCGGGAGAGCAGTCAATTGACCAGCCAGGCCGATAGGCGATCGAGCGCGCTCGTACGTTCACGGCCTTGTAGCTTGCGGACGACTTATTCTCATTGTAAGTGCATTTGTGACTTTTGCCTGAAGTTAGCAACCTAAAATAATTTGGACCCCTAAAACAGAGAATTACCAAATAGAGACTGTGTCACGTGGTGGCGCTGTTCATGAATCATGCGAAGATTAGCTTTTTTTTACTTTAATTCTTGACTTGACATGCTTGAGTCTCGCCATGATGAAACTGGAACGGGGCAAACAAAATTTGAAAATGGCTGTTAATGGCCATGTTTTTTAATTCCGTCAAGTGCCATGTGCAATTTGTGTACTGACCACTTGTTCACTGCTACCACCCTGCCTGTGGGGAATCTACAGGTAGGACTATGGTATGCCAATGTTGTACAGAGTTTAAAAAATCATTAAAATATCACTTTTGTTACCAAAATTACTAATTTCCCTACAGTTGCAATTTATTTTTCATTAGTAACTTGGGAATAATTTTTGTATTCACCAGAGCGCTCAAAAACTTGAATTTTTTGCATGTTTTTAGGTACGCCCTCTATTGGTGGAAATATGGCAAGAAAACTTTTTTTTTATCTCTATTTTTAATTAAGAAGAAAATAATTTAAAGAATCAAATTTAAATAAGAGTCAAGTTGTATGAATGATAGGCGTAGTGGAAACTGTCAATGTAAAAAAATCAAGCATTTTCCCCAAAGAAAAAGAGAAAATAAGCCAAACATTGCCACCCTTATTTTGCCACACATGGAGATATAAGTGAGAACAAGGTTGTATCATAACCTTGTTCATTGAATGAGTGGTACTGACTAGTGACTATAAAGTGTAAACTGTGTAGTAATCATGGTAATCTAGTATAGACTATAGCCTCACTGTATGTAGGTAATCTATTCTATTCATGCTTTTTTTAAATGTCAAATTTCATTCAAACATGTCTCAATGCGAGGCCAGGTCTATCCCTAGTTAAATTTGTTATTAATTTAATTTTTTTTCAACTTGCTCTCATTCTTTTCTGCATCAATTGTGATCAATCACACTTCATACAAGTGATCCTAGGTTTTGGCTTCAGCTTCTCATGTGTATTCATGAGGATTTTTTGTTGGGGAGAGGGGGCACAAATTTACATTTTCCATTCCCCAATTGAATCAAGTGTTAATAACAATGGAGGTGTAAATGCAGTTATAACAGTGTTTCCACAATTAAATTCTCAGCATCAGTTTTTATCCTATACGATTGTTTTATTTGAATGTTATGATTTTTTAACAGGTTTTCTTTTTTAAAATCAGGTTATTTTAAGCATGTTCTCACTTAGGGCTACATGTATATAAATGTGGGGCTGTGTAAACTTTAGAACAAATGCAATGGTCTTGTCACATATATGTCTTCAAAAGATTACATCAAAAGTCATCAAGGGGTCAAAAGATCATATTGCATGTTTTATTGATCGTGAAATCAGGAGACTCCTGGTTTGGGAACCACCTTGTTTAAAATAGTTATATTTTCAGTCAAGTTCATTACATTCAGTCACTTTTCTTCTTTAATACTTTCTTCTGATCATCTTTCTTCATTTTAGAGTCTGTTTTGCTTCTTTTTCTCTCTTAAGGACGTTCCACAGTTGAAATGAAATCCATGTCATTTTCAATAGATTTCACCCAAATGGATGTTCTTAAGAATTGCGCATTCATGTCAAAATAATTTGGCATTTTAAAACCTTATGAGATCACGAGTTTAAACCTATTACTCAGTCAAAACTTCATCAAATTTTGTTATATAGTTAACAATTGTATGGAGGATATATATCTATATTGCTATTTGTTTTTAAGTCTAATGGCACTGTCAGTTCTTAAGAATGGTGTGAAAGATAACAAAAACCCAATCTAAAAAAATGTGACATTTCAATAACAAACTTGAGAAGCACAATAAATGCTGCACTTTATTAAAAACCCATGTCATTTTCACCAAATTTAGCAAAGTTGTGGAGGTGTTTTTACTGTTAATGTTGAATATCTGATGAGGTGACGATGTGGGGAGAAATGAAGCTCCTACACGTACAGAGTGATATGAAACATTTGCCTTACATGTATGTACGTGTTATATTTCTTCTGAATTGAATATGAATGAATATTATCATTTTGTTCCCCCAACCTTAGGTCATAAAAATTCTGGGCCGCACCGGATCCCAGGGGCAGTGTACACAGGTCCGCGTTGAGTTCTTGGACGACTCAAACCGATCCATCATCCGAAATGTGAAGGGACCGGTCCGCGAGGGAGATATCCTCACACTGTTGGAGAGCGAGAGAGAAGCAAGAAGACTGAGGTGAATGGGAGGTGCTGAGCCAGAGAGAATACAAATGGTAAGCTATTATTAGGAGGTATGTCAGGCATTTGCAGCTCCATAGCACCTATGGAACCCTTGAAGTAGATAATACTGATGCTGATACTAGTATATCTTCTCACATGATTTTTCAAAAAGTGGGATTTTTTTTTGGGGGGGGACAAGAACCTACCTGAAGTTGCTTTCAGTTAAAAAAAATAAAGGTCAAGAAAAATAGATATTGTGCCCATTAGGGCTGGATAATATTACATTCATTGTGGTAACTAATGAAATATTTGTTGATCAATAGGCAACTCTAGTAACGTTGCAGCGTGAAATATTGTCCTTAAATAATAGTATCATCAAACAGTGAAAAGGAATGTGAACTCACACACCACTATTCACTCTAAGACTGAAAAATGTGGAGATGGAGAGAATAGAATATTAGTAAGGGGTAGGCTGGCATTTTGATTCCCTTTTGGGAACCTGGTAAGTTGGATTAGGTTGATGGGGATTATGGTTGGGTTTTATAGTATTTCAGGGGAGGCTTCTTGTCTGAAAGAAAAACCCAAATTATCCACTGATTTACAACATTGTGGGAAGCAATTATAATGTACTTTAACTTTGTTAAAGGGGAAGTTCACCCTGACAAAAAGTTTATTGTAAAAAATAGCAGGAAAAATATATCGTTAAAAGGTTTGAGGAAAATCCAGCAATGATTAAAATAAGTCATTTGAATTTTTGTATTTATGTCATATGTGAGCAGCTTCACATGTATCGTGAATTTAGTAAATCAATGAACTGTCATTTTCTCAAAAAATTGAATTTTTTTTATTCTTTTAATATATCAACAGACAAATTTTTTCAGTTTTCAAACCCGCTCCTAAAAGAAGAAATGTTTAGTTGTCATGATCCATGGAAAAATTGAATTTATACATTTCATATTACATACATGTAACATGGGGCAGCTTCTCGTCTATGACATCACAAATCTCAAACTTAAAATCTTAATAACTTAATCTTTAGTTTTCCTCAAACCATCACAAATATATTTGTATTATTTTTTTTCTGCTGTTTTTACAATAAACTTTTTATCCGGGTGAACTTCCCCTTTAATATTTATTTGAAGTTTGAATATTATCATATTATGCATCCCTAGTCCCTATTATCCTAATCTTATGAGGATGCAGGGAAGAGGGTCATAAAAGAGTTGACATCTGAGGAAGAAATTTATAAGCTTTATTTGTGAGGTGACAACCCAACTCCAGTTGATTTGAGTTTAAAAAAATAGGTCAAGAAGGGCCAATATTATACCTCGTGATGTAATTGCTGGTAATGATAAAGTACCAGAATATGCAAGTCTTGCACCCCTATGAAGGCAATTGATCTCTTTGGTTGTTGGATGGACAGTCTGTAGGCCTAAAGGCCACCGCACACCTTACGACTGTTCGCGATCCGATTTTGGGACAAATCTCATTTTGCTTATTTTCTGAAAATGTGAATGGAACATATTTTATTTGAAGTTAAAATTAATTGAAGGAATACTGATATAACCATTTTGAAAGATTGCAAGCCTTATTTTGGAGTAAAGGCCAAATTACATGTAGTTTCAAATCGTAGCCAGTCGTACAACTAAATATTGAATATTGAAATATTGAATTCGCTTTTATTCTAAGAAGGGTGATAGCATAGTTGCAGATTTGAACATACGGTAATTCTTACGATTATGTAGAACATTACACAGTAAGATATTCCAAGTCTCAATATTAGCATCAAATTCGACAATATTTTGTTCTGAAATCGGGTCGCAGACATATCGTGAGGTGTGCGGTCGCCTTAACGGGTAGACATGAATTTTTTTTTTAAAGGGTGTATTTTAGCTTGTTTTGGGGTTAATTTTTTTCCTTCAAAGGAATGGTATGTTCTTGTTTTGGTCTTTTGGATAAGTCTTTGTCATTTCAGTCAATTTCATTAAATGATACTGCAAAAACAGTAGGTCAAGAGTTATTTTGGACTGAATAGTAGCTGCATAACCCCATCCCTTTCCAAAAGATTTGTGTAACATTATTTAATTTCATGAAGCAATTGTTTGTCTTTAAATGATTAAACACCATATTTTTCCTCAAGAGATAATGATTTGATATTCCTTTATCTCTGTGTTTTTATCTTGCAGTTCATACATTTCATCAAGACCAAGAACACCTTATCTCCTGTCTATCATCCCGACATGAGTGGTTCACATGTGAGGGTTTAACCACCACCTAACAACATCACATGCTGGAAAAGGACACAACTACTATAGGGTTTCACTGTTCATGCTGAAATGATGTTTGAATAAAGTTTGTTTGTCTTTGGTTCAGAATAACTTGTCTCTTTTGAGTATTCTTTCATGGTAAGAAGTTTTAAAGCACGTGTTAAATCTAGGGCCCTGTCTTACAGAAAGCCATGATTGCTCCATCCATGGAAATCCATCAGTGTCATAAATCTTGAAACAGGACACGTTCACAATGTTTTGTTGGAAATCGGTGAAAGAAAATGCATGTAAAATCATTAGAAGAAAGCATTTTCAATTGAAAAAATGTTGACATTGCTTGCTTTCCATAGTTGTGATTTGTCAGATCTATTGCAACTTTTTGTAAGACACAGCCCTTTAAAACTATAGATTGTTTGAATTGTCAGATAAAGTGTATATCATTCATTGTGTGAAAGATGTGATCATAAGTCAAATATATTTTAGAAATCTCAATATGTCAAAAAGAAAATAGTAAGGTCGTTAATTTAAACTTATTGAAAGTTATCCAGACTTCAGGTCAAAACACTGTTTCCATTGATTTTTTCCAGCTGATTTTGGCAGAATTTGTTTGTTGTTGGTTGTTATTCAAATTATTGAAATTGAGCTGTACTTTGGATTACTATTACTTTGGATGGAAAGTATAAAATCAATAATGTGAGAAAATAGAAGGAATAGTGTTGAGAGAATGATGAAGGGGGTATTTCACAAAGATTTAAGTGTTAGATAACACACTTAAATTTCATTATGTTCTAGACATAGATTAGTCGGATCAAGCTTATAAGTGGAATGCACTCTACCAATCAAACACGTTGTTGTCAATTGGGCGAGATATCTTGGGCCCATCTCATAAAACTGTTATAGAAATTGTGTATTTTTTTTATTACAAGTCTGTATGAAACGAATATATCTTCAAATTAGCAATGAGCTTCAGTCAAACTTGACTATTTGTGAAATGCCCCCGTTAGTGATTGATACACAGAACAAAAGGGAAGAGGATGACAAAGAAAGAGGTGGTGGGATCGCATGAAAGGGCATCGTGAAGAAGTAAATGAAGACTCGAGATGGCGAGAGAATTACATGGAGGCAAGGAAAATGATGAGAAGACCCGGGCCCCATCTTACAAAGAGTTGAGATTGATCAGATCCACCTCTCGACTATGGAAATCCAATGTCATGGTTTTTTTCTACAGGAAATTTGTACAATGCCCTGTGTAAACGAAGAGAAGCGCACTAAATTTTCAAGAAAATGATAGATGAATATTCTTCATATCTACAAAATATTTGAACAAACATGCATTTGGATGTAGATATGGCTGGCTTTTCATAAATAACAATAACATTACTTCCCTAGCGCTCATCTTAAAACATGTCATAGTTGTGGTTGATTGAACAACCGCAACTCTTTGTAAGACGGGCCCTGATCTGCAACATGAAGCTTAACATTTGATCCTGGGGTTGATTTCTATCCACTGATTGCATTGACTGTGCATGATCGATTGCTAAGCTTTATTTTACGGGACCACGAGACGAGTATTGCTTGGTGAGAAGAGTGGACAAGGATGGTATTGCAAAAATAACTGATTCTTTCCTCTGTAGATCGTTCTGTCTTTCTCTTTCCCTCTCACACTCTATCTTAATTCTTTGCCCCCCCCCCATTCATCTGTTTCTCCCTCTCCCATCTCTACCTCTACGCTTAATCCTTTGCCTCTTTCTCATTTCTTTGTTTTTTAGGATTAGGGCAGTTTCATTAAAGCTACCAAAGTTGTCATTCACTGGCAGTTTGGGTAATAGGGTTTCTCACTTCTCAGCAAATCAAAACTAACGATTAAAAAGTTTTCAATGATGACTATATCTTTATTAAAAGGGAAGTTCACCCAGACAAAAATTATAGAAAAATATTGGAGAAACTAATGAAAATCCATCAAGAGAAAACTAGAATTGTGAATTAAAGTGTTGAGAATGTGATGTCATAGACGAGTACATGTAGCTTCTCCATAGGTCAATTCCCCAAAATGCCATATTCTAAAAAGTAAATTTGTGTGGTGGGTAATCTCGCACATCATTTCATCACACCCCTTCAATTAGAAACAGATTTGTATTCATTCATCGTATGTATGGATTTTATAGGGGGAAGCTGCATGCGTATGGCATCAGAAATTCAAATTTTTACCCCCAAAATGGACTAAAAAAATGGTAGCTACCCATTTGTAATACATCTGGGGGCTGTTTCATAAAGAACTTGCAACTACTGTGGTAACCTTGATTTTGATTGGCTGCAGAGCCCTGTTGACATGGTAGTTGCCATTATGGCAAAGTTACAAGTCCTTTATGAGACAGGCCCCAGGAATGCTACATGAAACTCCTGTATAATTTGCACCATCAAACCTTTAACAAAGCTTTAAACAGGCTCTAAGCTCCCATTACAAAACCAGTAAGAAAATCATTAGTTTCATTGATCTTAATTCTGAACTGACAATTGGGGTGTTTTTCCAGTACCACTAAAGGGACTTGACCATTATATTTCCCTTTTTTAAATTATCATTTACACATACTGTATAGGTCAATTTGCCTCTTTACATTAAAAATCTGTTTGACTAGGGATGAATTTGACTTAGAATAGCTATGAAACTCATGTTTGCATAATCTGACCCAAAAAAATTGCTTCGACTTGGGCGCATAATCGACGTTTGGAATGTCAAATCAAGTTTACCTGTACAAGCAACCTTTCCTTTCAATATCATATTCATCATTCAACCTCCTATCTCTTTCATATTTTCCTCTTTTCTAAACTTCATTCATTCATTCTTTCTAACACAGTCTCACTAGTGCCAGAAACAAACAATATTCAAAAGTAATTTTCTATATTGGTTAAAATATATTTGTTATATCATGAAAAAATAATCATAGCTACAAAGGCACATGATGAAATTTCAGTATTGCAGGTGTAATAAATGTACCTATACCTTGTGAGTAAAAAAAAAATGACACCTCACAAATCCCTGATTTTAAAGGTCAAGTCCACCTCAGAAAAATGTTGATTTGAATCGATAGAGAAAAATCGGACAAGCACAATGCTGAAAATTTCATCAAAATCGGATGTAAAATAAGAAAGTTATGACATTTCAAAGTTTCGCTTATTTTCAACAAAATAGTAATATGAATGAGTCAGTTACATCCAAATGAGAGTCGATGATGTCACTCACTATTTCTTTTGTTTTTTATTGTTTGAATTATACTATATTTAAATTTTTACGAATTTGAGGATTAGGACCTCATTGCCTGAAGCACAAAATGTTAAAATAATGGAATTCTATGTGTTCAGTGAGGAATGAAACTTCATTTCACATGACAATGACAAGAAAATGAAAATATTTCATATATCATATAATAAATTACAAAAGAAATAGTGAGTGAGTGATGTCATCAACTCTCTCATTTGGATGTAACTGGCTTGTTCATATAACTATTTTGTTGAAAATAAGCGAAAGTTTAAAATGCCATAACTTTCTTATTTTACATCCGATTTTGATGAAATTTTCAGTGTTATGCTTGTTGAATTTTTCTCTTTTTATTCAAATCAAGTTTTTGTTGGGGTGGACTTGTCCTTTAAGAAAAAGTATGTCATGAACACATAATTATTATATATGGCCTGAAAGAGTATGTCCTCCCAAATAATTGACTACAATGGATGAATCCAGATGTCAATGATGTTATAATCCTACAAGGATTGCATTAAAATCTATATCAAAATACATTTTCAGTAATTTACACATAATTGTTTACTAAACACATTGTAGTATTAATATTCAAGTTAATTTCATTGAGAAGGCAAATATGTTTGCTAACTCGTGTAGGATTGAGACATCATTGGCATCTGGATTCATCCACTGCAGCCATGCCTAATAATTTGGCGCAAGTCAAGATTTACATCGCTGCAAAGAATACCTCCTGATCATCCAAGCATTAACACATACCACATAAACATGGTATAAAGTTATTTGGGAGAACATACACTTTCAGGCCATATGTAATAATTGTTTATGACATACTTTTTTCTTAAAATTAGGGATTTGTGAGGTGTCAAGTTTTCTTTTACTCACACGGTATATGACAATAATGTTTCTAAATATGAAACATGGTGCATTATAAATTTCAAAGTGGTAATCTATGTGTAGGCTGAATATGACATTTTTATACATGGAGAGAAATTTGACAAGCAAATCCCAAAACATTTGAAATTTCATCAAATTCGGATAATAGAATATTGAAGTTTTACATTATTTTGTTTGAATAATGCCTCGCCTTCCGGCAGAAAGGACGTTAACGTATTTTGGAGTAAAAAAATCAAATTTTGTCTTATTGCTGAAATGGATAAAGCATGTCATGAACTTTCTTCTGGTACCATTCTCAAAAATGAATGTGACGTCATTATGACGTTTTTATGGAAATTTTCAGCATTTTCCATGTTTGATTATTTGTTACACTGCATTTTCAGCCAGGAGTACCCCTTTAAATCAACAATTTCTTTTGAGCAATGATATCAGGTTTAAATTGTAGATTGTAATAATGAGTGTGGAAGCACTTTGAATAATCTATCACCAAAATGAAATGATGATCTTCATCCACATCATTCATATTGCACCATATTTCTGTTAAAAACATTCACAGGTGCAGGCTAATCCAATTACCGGTAAGCTAATTACTACACATCTCTTGAAATAAGTTGGTTTTGACGCATGAATTGAAGAATTCAGTGCTGTCAATCTCACAACGCGAAGAAGGGAGGGAGTTCTAAAGGCGTGGAGCAATAGAAGAAAAGGCATGGCCTCCAAATCCCTTAGGTGTGTAATGAGTACATGAAGAGTGACACCAGTACCAGATGAGCACAAGCCAGGATGAATATGGCTTTGTTCTATATTCTGGAAATAAACCATCAACAGCATTGAAAGCGAGGATGATATGAATTTGATCCTATATTTGTATTAAGAACACTCGTTCCCAGCTGACCCATTCTTTCAAATCATACACTTCAAAGGTTAACAATGGGAGCACTTCATGAAACTGAATAAAGTAGTAATTTTCACTGAGATCTGTTAAAAGCTACTGAAATCCCGGTAACTCACTGGCTCACAGCAAATTCGTCAGTGTAAATCACTGATTATTTACTTCATGAAATAGTCCCCTGGAGGCCTTAGCTATACAGTGCGTATCAAAAAAAACGGGACAGATTTGAAAAGTCTATAAAATTTTGGTTTCAAATAATGATGTCTATATTTTGGTGTTAATAGATGCTCTAAGGTCTTATCTTTGAAATGCAATTTTAAAAAATAAATTTTATTCATGCTTGAGCGAACACGGGACGTTTTTGTTGGGGGTTCAAAAAGAGGCCTGCGCCAGAATTGCAGAATATGTGTAATACAATGATCAGACTTCTTGCTAATCAGGAGACTTCCTCTTGACCTTTTCATTATCTGTGCCACAATTTTCGAATTATGCTCTCAAATTTCATTTACAAAGTTATATATTTAATTGAATTATTTTGTTTTTTCATTTAAACTTCTCTTACCTTTTAATTTTCCTTCATAAGTAACTGAGAAAAGAAGTTTTTTTTGTCAACCCAAGCAAGAAAATTTGAATTATTAATTGGGAAAACTTGTGATTATTCAAATCGTTTTATTATGTGAAACAAATAATGTTATGTACCTTTAAAAGACATGAATCTATTTTTCAAGGGGTCATTAATTCCTTGACCAAGTTTAATTGCTTGACAGGAAACGCAGGAAGGGATTCACGTTTTCAATGACAATGGTGTATTGAGTCAATTTTGAGGGAGTTAGATATGGCAGATCGGGTAAAATGTATTAAAAAGTTGTGAGCGAGCGAAGTGAGCACGCAAACATTCCCACTTTTTTTATTACAAGATCAAATTTTGTGATAGATTTTGACATAATATTCAGAAAATGATATCATATTTTACTTTCTATCTTTCCTTATTTCCTGTCCACTTTTTTTCTTGGTCATGATTTTTTTTAATTGAGGGGGGTGGGGCAACCCGAGCACCTGCCCATCTGTGTGGCTTTGTTCAAAAGGCACCATAACCTTTGTAGCACATAATGAAAGGATTTGAATAAAAAATCCATGCTCTTCCATAATTCGGTTGATAAAAAATAATTTTAGCTTGAAGAAGGAATATTCAAAGCTAACAGAGAGCATATTAAAAAGAAATAACAGAATGATTCAAGCAAATAAATAGATCTGAAAATGAATTTTGACCGCATGATTTGAAAATTATGGCAAAGATAATGAAATGGTTAAGAGAAAGTCTGCTAATTAGCAAGAAGTCCGAACATCATATTACTCATATTCTGCAATTCTGGCGCAAGCCTCTTTTTGAACCCCCAACAAAAACGTCCCGTGTTCGCTCAAGCATGAACGAAACTAAATTTTTTTGATAGCATTTGAAAGACAAGACCTTAGAGCACCTATTAACACCAAAATATAGACATAATAATTTGAAACTAAAATTTTATAGACTTTTCAAATCTGTCCCGTTTTTTTTGATACGCACTGTATAAGACAGTGATGTTCAATATTTTCAGGGTTGGCCAGTATGGGAAACTGTTGGTTAAGTATCACCTTAACAACTTTTTAGGAGAATGAAAAATATTTGGAAATGCAGTAAAGTAATACTTAATAAAGTTTTCAGGTATTGCCAGGTGTTTGTTTCTCAAGCAACATTTCCCTGTACCTCACTGTACATCTTAAAGTACTTCCCAGCAAGGGCAGAAATCTCTCCCCAAAAGTAGGGGGACCACGGGCTGGAAAATTTGACAAGCCAAAAAAAAAGGTAATCACCCCAAAAGTAAGGTCATCTCGTCGAAAATACATGTTTTATTTCGGTTTTGAATTATGTATTTCTTTCCATCGTAAAATGCCACAAATATTCATAGTAGGGGAGACATTTTATATTGTGTCCACCCATGCTTCCCAGAATGATGATGATAATCCACAACATTTATACTGTGCCATAGTTCTGTTAAGAAATATTCATAGGTGCAGACTCATCAAATTAAGCTAATTATTACACATCTGCTTAATTAAGTGAGTTTTGAGAGATAGTTTAAAGAGTGCAATGTGGTCAATTTCACGCATTTACGAGTTTTTCCCAGTATTTCCCACCTGGGCCAAAATACCTGGAAATTGCCAACCCTGACCTTTTTCTATCAAGCAAGTCTATTCATTACTCAAAATTCAAGTGTCTTGCAATGGTACTGTATTAAGGCAATACATATATTGCACTGTAGAAAATTGACGTCACTTTTCCATAAAATTACTGCTTTTGAGTTGGAGGTGACGCCTTTTATCTGTCAACAATTGGCATGAAGGTCAGTTAGAACAAATACAGGCACCTTACATAACATAAGAGCTGTATTTCTTACGTAGGAATCCCGCATCCATCTTTTAACTGCTAATCCTTAATTCATCACATACAAAACAATGGATAATTCAAAACTTTGAAACACAAATAGCACCATCCTATCAATATTTGAGAGGCACAATGTATCTTAAACCCAGCGCACACTACATGATCTGGGGCCCGTTGCAGAAAGAGTTGCAATCAAACGCATCTCTAAAAATCATGCGCAACTTCATTTTCAACCAATCAATACCGCGCATTTTGGACTTTTTTTTTTTTTTACTTGCGTTTAAACGCAACTCTTTCTGCAACGGGCCCCTGTTGCGATGCAATTTTCAAAGGCACTGTAATGCATATCCTACTTGACGTGAACATGCCAACTTATAAAATCTTAAAAGATTACAGTTCAGAATAGGAATACTTGTATTCAAATTGAAATTCCAGTCCATTTCGAGCCTCCCTATAGGAATAGAAACAAATTCTCTTCCAAATTGTAATGAAGTCATCATTGGCAGTGACTTGAAGCTAATTTGGAGTTTACTCCGAGCACAAGGTTTGCAGCAGAGCAGAATTATAATTTCAGTATTCCTGGCATTATTCCGAACATCATATAAAATCATTAACTTCTTTCAAATTTAATAAAGGATGCTTTTTCTTCCCAAATTGCACCGTATTGGATCGTGTAGTGTCTGTTTAGCAGCTTTTCTACATACTATCTTGTGACATCAGTCTAAAAAATCATCACATTACAAATGTTTTTGCATGAATCTAAACTTGAAACCTGTTTTTATCAAACACCTGTATACAAAAACACTAGTTTGGTTCCCCTTGAATAGAATTCCACAATAAAATTTGTCCCAGGTCATTTATTTGGGCAGTTAGCAAGTCAAGCCGCAATTCAGCAACTTAGCGACGTGAGCCGTGACCCGAGTCCAAGTCACACGACTGGAGTCAAACTCTGCATATTTCAATCTGGAATAATATTCTAGGGCAGCTAAATAAGTATGTCAATAAAGATCATCTGCTCATAAAGCCCACTTTTCTTGTAACCCTTTAGTGGTCTTTATATACAAGTTTCACAGCCCAACCTCTTTCAGTTATGACAAGAACATGCAAAAAAGGAAAAAAAATCAGAATCTTACTCCGAGTCTGATGGTAACAAACTTGCATGAACTTTTCCATCATGCATAATACATTACAGTATAGTAGGCCTTTAAATATTCAATATCTTGTGGCAATATTTGTTTAACATAATGATATTCATAGTAGTCATTCATAGTGAAGTCCAATCCTCTTTTTGTGTCAAGTAATATCCACTAGGGCCCCTCCAACTTCCATTTCTTTCTTCACTTGGGGTATTTCTAGATAAAGAAACAAGATAATAGATTGAATTATTTAATGTCTTTATCATGACAATTTCAAAACACTGTATTCTCAGTATTTTTTTAATTTCATTATTTAAATTTGAAATAAACCCCTCAAAAAAAGTTTTGCAACTCAGTTTTGGGGGATGATGTCTTTTTAGTTTATGAAGTATAAAAGATGAAACTGGTATCATTGGAAAGCTGAATTATACTCCTCTTTACAATGACATGCCATTTCCTTTGATTATGTAATCATGGAATATGCAACCACCCTGAACATTGAGAAAAGTCAGAAGTGAAATGTTGCAAAATGCATTGATTTCTAACAAGAGTCTCCATTTCTATAGAATTTCCACCATGCAGGTGACAGTGAATGCACTCGGTTTATCCTCGAAACAATTGGAAATTCGCTATTGGAAACAACGCATTTTGCAACATTTCTAACATTGCTGCGTATTATCATGTGTGTGTATTTCATGATGACATTAGCATTACAAATGACACATGATTGTAAAGAAGAATAATCATGCTTTCTAAAGATATCACTTTTACACATGATGATGGCACATTAAGAAATTTATTAGCACTCAAACTTGCAGTTTGAGTCGCAGAACTCAAACATGACATGGCAACGAATTTTGCAACATTTCATTTTTTACATTGATGCATATTTATCATGTCTGTGTATTTCATGATAGCACCAGCATTACAAATGACACATGATCGTAAAGAGGAATAATCATACTTTCCAATCATACAACTTTTACATATGATGATGGCACACTAAGAAATTTATTAGCACTCAAACTTGAGTTGCAGAACTTTTTTTGAGGGGTTTATATCACCTTTTCCTCCAATAACACAAACTTTAGCAATGATTGCAAAACATTTTTCTACGATTGATTGCATTGACCACAGTGTACTATCAATCGTGAAAATCAAGCGTACAATTGATTGCTAATCTTTGTGTTACAGGACCCTGGTGATTTTTTAATAAAGCTGTTCTTAGTTCAGAGCGACCTTGAGAATGACTGGTGATCCTTTCTTGTGGTTAATATTATACACCAAAATGCTCATTAGCGATGGTTTAGAGCGTAAGAAAGGTTGACCGGTCATTCTTAAAGTCTTAACTTGTGAACAGCTTTACAAAACACCATCCTGAATTGACTTTTCTTGGTAAACGTTGTCATCATTATTCAGGAATCAGTGATGAAGAGCATTTTAATCACCAAGTTATAACAATTGATATATCTGACATTACGTACAATAAAATATGAAATAAAAAGTAAGTGCATGACATAACTGGCTCATTCATTTGCATAGAAGCCAAGATATGCATAACACTTTTTGTGAAAATAAGTGAAATTTTAGGATGGCATAACTTTCTTATAGTGATCTATGGTAGCATCCTGATAAATAGACCTTCCATCAATGGAACACCTGCCAAAATTCATAACATTATTTCAGACCAGAATATGCACAACGTGTGAACAAAAATTCTCGTAAGTTGTATTTCGCCTTAATAGCCGAACAGGGCCCTGTTGCATACGAGTCACCCCCATTATGGGAACTTTGCCATCAAATGGTAACTTGCATGGAATCCTTGATTTTGATTGGCTGTTGATCAGCATTACCATGGCAACTACCAATGGATGGCAAAGTTCTGTCTATTATGCATGTATTCATTCTTTTTGTTTAAGTAAATGAAATGTCAAGTACTAGTACTGAGCAACACTAACAGCATTTACGACACACCCGTTCAAAGACATTTGCTCTGGCAACAATTGCTCCAATGGAAAATCTGAACGTAAAGCCAAACCAAAAACCCTAATCTCCAAACTAAATAAACGCTAATTCTCATCTTTTCATTATTCTGAACCAAGAACTATATTACAATTCTAATTCAATCGTATAGCCTCTAGGGTTTCAAGACCAGAGCAAATGTCTCAGGAGCAAATGTCATGTCACCGACATACCACCATAATCAAAGTCCGAGGCCTACATATGAGTTAATAGTTACCTGTTGTTTCCTTGGTGAGTTTAACATGTGATCTACCAGCGGGAGGATGGGATGGTCGGGGTGGGGCACGTCTGACTGGCTTTGGAGAAGCATCCTTATGCTTTTTCTGTTAGGGTGGGGAGGAGGGGGAGGTAATGCAAAAAACATTTAGGCAAAGTAACTAGTAAATCTTGGTAATTACATAATTTCCACAAAATAGGTCTGTTGGTTGTAGCAATGCTAGAGAGAGAGGACTCTATATTGGAGAGCAGGTAGAGAAATCACATAAGAAGAATACACAACATGATACCTTCTGGGATAAAGAAATTACCTGAATTAGAGGCGGATCCAGGATTTTCCTGATTAATATTTGATTTGACAAGCGGAAAAAAAAGGTCCTCACTTTCAAAAGGGGGGGGGGGGCACACTTGCGTAAAAACGGTGTGTGAACACAAAACATTTCTTCTATTCAAGAAAGTGTTTAATTCTCTTTAGTGATGTAATATCTATTCAGGATAAAGTGTGTAAAATATAAAAAGAAAGTTCTTTCAATAAGTTTTTTCAAACATGTATAACATTTTATGCTTATGTTTGGAGTTAACATTAAGATGGATATAAAAAATAAATACAGGTAGTTTGCTACAAGAACTGTTTAACATTTAACAGACAATACACTTTGAGTGAAATGAAAAACATGAAGTTTATAATGGCACGGATTATGACTCTTTAAGCATATGAATAATTCTACGGAAATCACTTATAGCAAAAGGATGTTCTTATGAAAAAAATATGTGCCAACCACACTAAATTTATGGTCAGAATCATCTAATATTAGCAATGAACACTTATTCTATATATCAAAGTTTTTTTTTAAATTGGGCCTATTTTTTCATACAATTTTTGATAATACTCTCCTCAGTATGATCCAGGCTAAAATTAAGTTGATTCATTATTTTTGTTTTGTTAGTCTGGTAACAATTTTTGTTGCGTATTGCCCTTCATTTGAATACACCACTAGTTGAAGCAAACCTTAATTTTAGATTCTCAAAGCAGTCTATGAGGGAAATTTATAAAGCCAAGAAGATAATGATATATCTTGTTTATGTTTTAGCAAGAAATCATGACATACTCCAGTGTTGGTGAACAAGTGAAGGGGTTTGAAAGCAAGGGTTTATACCTTCACAGCCAAGGAATAAGAATCAATTTGATAATTTTCTTGGTAAAATACAATTTCACGGCCCTGTCTTACAAAGAGTTATGATTGATCGAATCAACCACAACTATGGAAAGCCAGCGACGTCAACATCTTAAATACATGTTTGTTCAAAATATATTCTAGATAGATATATATTTATACATTCACTGTTTTCTTGACAAGTCAGTATGCTTCTCTTTGTTTTCAAAGGATATTGAGCAAATTTCCTGACGAAAAAATTATGACATTGATGGATTTCCATATTCTTGATCGGATCAATCATAACTCTTTGTAAGACAGGCCCAAAAAACAATAGAACTAAGTTTATTTTCACTCACCACATCCTTTACTCTAACTATTTCTCTTTGAAGCAGCAAGAATGTTGATTTTAGCCTCTCATAACTAGAAGGGGAGATGAAAGCTCATTAATAATTACAATTTATTACATGTAATTACAGTTTATTTATCAAGTTGTACACTTCCTACTTAGCTTGTCTAATATGCATAATGATAATCAAATTTGCATAATTCATGCAAAATCCTGAAAAATCTAGCAAATTTTTCTTGAAATTTTCTTGATTCCATATATGTAGCTGTCCCTTTGCATTGTTCTCTTCGTAGTGCTGATTGCTGAAGATGTTGCTCTGTTCATGCTAAGCAGATTTTGTTTTCGTTGTAGACTTAGAGAAAGATTCAATTCTATAGTGAATACTTACAAGGTTTGTCAGATTCATGACCATTATGGCACTAATTCTGAAGCTAAGTTTAACTTATACATGTACAACAGTCTAACTCTGTGCTAAAATTATGAGAAGCAAAAAATAAAAATGTTTACATACTATATTTATGTTTACAACTTTGTTATCATTCCTAGACACTTACGAATGATTAAGGGTCAAATGAGTTCATGAATTGAACATGTACTAATTTATAGAGATTTGTGCCATAAATGGCTATCCATCATGCAATTAGACCACAACTTTAAACCAGAATTTAATTCAAACCCTAATTCCGAATACAGGCCTATGTCATCTTATCACATTGAATCTAGTGATGATTTCATACATTATCATCTATGTAGAGTGCTTTTGCGATACATTAAAAACAAATATTTTGGTCCTCATCGATTGCCCGTTCAATACCAGAGCGTATCCCCACAAGCAGCCTACAAGGACCTAAATCCATCGATTATTCCATAGGCTCCTGAACAAAATTTGATGTTGAATATGAGAGCGTATTCAACAGTCAATTCAACATGTGAAATATACAACGAATACACCAACAAAAGCAATGGGATAGGCAGCATAGAGCACAATGACACTCAATGACATAATAATGACATACAGTACATATAAGTCGCATGTCAATGACCAAGTTTGATCTTTTGAAGTGATGATGCCATTCATGTATGTAGGAAGTGAAGACATGGCTCGTCCTATCAAATTTCTCCCTCTTTTTTTTTGGAGGGGGTGGGTGGCTATGATAGATGATAATAATATATTTGACTGCTTTATTTCATGGAATACCAGAAATATTCCACTATTAGGGCCAAAATATTGGCCCAAACTCTTGGAATATTTCTGGTATTCAATATGATATAAATATCCTACAGCCACCAACATTGTCATGCTGGTACCTGTAGCATGAATTACAATCCATTGAAAATATTCTATAGACCATGTATAACTAGGAATCATTGTTTGGATGTACCTTGATGTTTTGATGGCATCGATCCATCTTCTGTATTCGCCTGATGATGAAACGGCGAAGTAATGTTTGTGATCTCTCTCCTCCTGGTACTCTGCAAATTGGCAATGCAATGAGATAGGATATTCACTCAAACACTGGATAAATACCTAATCATTGCCACCTCACTAATTCAGACATCATGTCAATAACCACATACGTGTACCAACAGAACAATTTGCTAATATTGTGGTATTTTAGTATGATTTCTATAAAAAAATAAACTGTTTTCATAAAAGAAAATAACAATAATATATTAAATCTATACCTCAATAATTGCTGGTTTCTATTCAGTTACTGAAAACAAAGAAGGTCAAAGATGAAAATAGTAAAATCTATCTAGCATTCATCACATGAATGACCATCGCACAAAACAGACAGTGTTTTAGAGTCACATGGTGCATTCTCTTCTCAAACATTAGAATTTTCCAATGATCATAACAATGACGGTTCCTTTGGTTTCTATATTGAATTTTGTTTTATTATTTTTCACAATTTTATCATTCAAATTACCTTAGAAAATAAATCTGGGCTTGAGGTGGAATGCTTGTTTCGTTTTGTAGTTCTTATTTGTGATAATAAACAAAACAAATACAGACCGACCCACTCTTTACTCAAAATAACACAACTTTTTATTGAAATGATAATTTGACAGGAGTATTTCTAAACTCATTGGCTAATTACTGTGTAAAAAATCAAATTGATCCTGCAAATGAGTGAACACGAATTGAAAGCTACATGTAACTTATACATGTAATTATTCAAGCCTGAGGGGGGGGGGGGCCGGTGGGCAAAAACAGCCCCAACATGATAGATATCTTTGACGATAAATGTAAACGCGAAAAGATCGTGCTGCGAAGTTTCATGACAATTTTTCTTCAAGTCTCGCAGATTTTTTTTAAGACCCAATCTGCGACACTGGGTTACGCAGTTATAAAGTTTCGTAACATTTTGTAAGGGCATGTCAGATCCAGAATTGTTCAAAAACATGATTTCATGTACAAATCCAATACATATTCTGTAAAATTCAAAAAGGTATCATTTTTATCTATACTGATTAAAATCAATAGATTTCATGTTATTTATTTGACTGAAAAAGTGTTGACAACAGTTTTTATTGAAAAAAACAATGAATTATATAAAGTGAAAAAAAGACATACATAATAAAAAAAAGAACATAAAAAAATTAATTTTGATTAACATGTTTTTATGAGCGACTTGTATTCAAAATAGAGTGGCATTGGACAGGTACAGCAACTTCACTCACCTAATGAGAAGACATAGCGGCCATGGTCCATAGGCTCCTCTCTTATAGTACATCGTTCTAACAGCAAAGCTCCAAGTGGCTGGAATATATTTCGAAGAAGACATTAAATCATAACAGCAAGCCAACAATTCATGGAGCTTTTAATGGGGATTTCCACATTCAAAATGACACAATGTTCGCAACACAAAAATGGGACGAGTCTATCTTCATTTTAAAACTTAAATACATCAATTTCAGTTTTGGTGTTGTCGATCACTGTAAACATTCATTCTATCTAAAGCTGGAAGTTTAGAACAATGATCTCAGAAGAGATATATAACTGGGTAGGAACATAAAGATAAAATCATTATTTTTTTTAATTGTGGCTATCAGTTTTTAACCCCTTTCTGAATTTTTACATGCACAGATGCCCCATATAACAAGATGAAATACAAATGTTTTCTTTAGGCATGCTCATGGACAGTTTGGAAATGCTGAATATGATCTAGTAGTGATGCATGCTCTTTCTGATTTGAGGATTGCGACTTTGTAGAAATGTGCCTCAAAAACTTTTCCAAATTCTAAGTGAAATCATTGTGCTTGATCAAGAAATATTCCATTTCAATTCTCTATTAAACAAGATTAAATCATGGTATAGACATTGGGCTTTCCAAATAGCTGCATTAGCACTGTCTATGGAATTATCTCTCACCATCTTTATGAAATATGACCTAACTTGACCAAATCAAAGTAGAATTTTTATTTTAAAAAATATATATTTCTGTGAATGTTTACTGACCATCTCTTCCATAATTTGTCATGCAGAGAGAGTAGAGAATGTTATACATTTTCTATTGTTTTAATTCTTTGGCAAACTGTGATAAAGTTCAAGAATCTTACATCAAGTGTTCTGCTTGTTTCATGAATTCTGAAGTAGAAGAGGAAGTTTGACTTCAGTCGGAACAATCTTTCCCTATAACCTGGATTTGACAAAGATACGAGAGACATTATCATCAGTTACGAAATAAAAATTGATGCATTTAATATACATATACAGTGCATATAAAAAAACCGGACAGTTAAGAAAAGTCTGTCAAAATTTCATTTCAAATTATGATGCCTTATCTTTCTAATGCTTAAAAAAATAAGTTTCGTCCATGCTTGAGCGAACACGAGTCATTTTTGTGAGGGGTTCAAAAAAAGGCTTGCGCCAAATGCCAGAAAAAAAAGAAAATATTGATCATCAGACTTCTTGCTATTTTTTTTTTATTCAATTTGGTCTCATTGCTTTATAACTACATCAATTATGTTCATACTTGGTAAATATTATCACTGGATGAATTTTAAATATCTGTCCAAGAGGATGATGAGGTCGAAGGTCGTCTAGGGGTCAAAAGGTCAAATGATATGTGGTCATGTCCATCCTTTTTTGAAGTTTTTGTTCAACTTGCTCTGATTTCTTTATTTCTGCATCAATCATGTTCATACTTGGCACATATGATTTCTGGGTAATGCTACATGAGTATCCATGAGGATGATGGGGTCAAAGGTTGTCTAGGGGTCAAAAGATTATATTACATATTTTAATTATCGCGAAATCAGGCGAGACTTACGGTTCGCAAACCACCTTCTTTCATTTGAATATGTTAATCTTTTAGCATTGAATATTCTTTCATAAGTAAGAAAAAAAATGTCAACCTGAGCAAGGAGATATCCATTATTAATGGAAGAGTTTGTAATTTATTCATACCCTTATTATGTGCAACAAAGGTTATGGTGCATTTGAAAGACATGAATCTTATTATCAAGGGGACATTGATTCCTTGAACAAGTCGAATTGTGTGCTTGACAGGACAATATTAATTCTAACAGAAGGATTCATGTCTTTCAAAGGCACCAAAACCTTTGCAGCCCACAATAAAAGGATTTGATCAAATTACAAGCTATCCCATTGATAATACAAATCCCCTTACTGGGGATGACTTTTTTTGTTTATACTTACATGAAAAAAATATTCAATGCTAAAAGATACCGTATTAAAAAAACCCCAACAAAACAATTTAAGTTTTTTTAAGCCTTTTTTTTAACCCCTCACAAAAGTGTTCGCTCATGTGTTCGCTCAAGTATGAACGAAACTGACATTTTTTAATGGCATTTGAAAGATAAGACTTAAGGGGCCCATTGCAGAAAGAGTTGCAATCGATCGCAACTCTAAAAATCTTGTGCAACTTGATTTTCAACCAATCAACAGCGTGCATTTGTGACTTACGATTGATTTTTTTTTACTTGCATTTAAACGCAACTCTTTCTGCAACGGACCCCAGATCATCTATGAACAACAAAATACAGACATCATAATTTGAAACAAAATTTTGATAGACTTTTCAAAACTGTCTCGTTTTTTTTACATGCGCTGTATATCTATTAAGTGATTAAGTCACTTCTAGCATCTACATGTTGTAAATGTGACAGGTTACGATCTCTTCCTGCTCCTCCAGGCCACATTGTCACGCATCTCTCTTGAGTCAAGCTTTAAGGGTTTTGCCTCCAGTAAACAATGTCTGGAAAAACACTCTCCTGCTGGCGGATGGTAAATTATAACCTTGTCAAAATGTAATATGACCATTCCAATGTGCTTTGACAAAATAATTGAAATCTTACTTTTACTGTCACCACAGCTACAGCTGAGCGTACAAACGTGCCAGCCAATCCTGATTCTGATCTGTTTGTCATCAAAAATCAGTAGTTCCCAGCATATTTTTCAGAAAGGTGGAAAGCTGAATGTTTTTCATTTAAATTCATTCTTCCTTTTAGCTCCCCCCATCAAAACGCAAAATTTAGGAGGGTGCAGCAGCATGGAGAGCGCACCCTTTTCTCCATAGACGCTGTAGTTAAGGCGCTGGTGGAGCTCCACCATTACGAGCGCAAAGGCCATCATCCTTTGTAGGAAGACAATGTCAACAAAAATAGGAAAATGTTGAAAAACTCCTCCGAAACAGCAGATTTATCAATGTCAGTCTAGCCTAAAAGAGCAAGACTACAGTCGTATTTGCTGTCTTGCCCTTGACTAGACCATCAGCTTCGGTCTCTGTTTTATTGGTTGTTCCACTGAACTCAGTTGGCTACACTCACCAATAACAGAGACCGAAGTTCTAACTTGATCTGTACAGGGACTAAATGGCCATACATATTTGTATTAAGTTAGGATAAACCACTCATTCAATGAACAAGGTTATGATATAACCTTGTTCTCACTTATATCTCCATGTGTGGCAAAATAAGGGTGGCAATGTTTGGCTTATTTTCTCTTTTTCTTTGGGGCAAATGCTTGATTTTTTACACTGACATTTTCCATTACACCTATTATTCATACAACTTGACTCTTATTTAAATTTGATTCTTTAAATTATTTTTTTCTTAATTAAAAATAGAGATCAAAAAATGAAAATTTTCTTGCCATATTACTTTTCACCAATAGAGGGCGTACAAAAAAATATGCCCAAAATTTAAGTTTTTGAGCACTCTGGTGAATACAAAAATTATTCCCAAGTTACTAATGAAAAATAAATTGCAACTGTATGGAAATTAGTAATTTTGGTCACAAAAGTGATATTTTAATGATTTTTTAAAGTGTGTGCTCTGTACAACATTGGCATGCCATAGTCCTACCTGTAGATTCCCCACAGGCAGGGTGGTAGCAGTGAACAAGTGGGATAAACAAGGGAAGTGGGAGTTGGGAGACAGCGGAAGTAAGTCACTGTTTTTTTTTTCTTCAATTAAAAGTTTTAAGTTTTTTTCCCCGTTTTGGTGCATTTAATAATTAAGGTAAGTTCATTTAATTAAGGCCAGTTCTTTTTTAAGTGTTTTTATGAAATTAAGACAAAAAATTAAAAGGCCCCATTGGTTTTTTTTTTTGTACTGTTAATTCCCTAATGGCAGCTGCACAATTGCGAGCCGTCTGTGAGTCTGTGTACAAGGAGAAATAAAAAAAAAAAGAATTTAATTTTAAAAAATGTAAAAAACTCCTAGAAACAGACAGCTGCCAGAGAAGGCATAGTTTTGTAGAGATTTTTACTTGCACTATTCATCTGGGCACTTGACAAGCACAAGTACGATAATATGCCAACGGCAGTCTGTACTTTCCAGGAAGAAGAAGGGTGGCAAGTCAAGGGCTAGACAGCTGGCGCGCGCGTGGGGCCCGTTTCTCAACACCGTCATAAGTCTAACTTCTTGACTAAATCGGAGATAGTAAGCTACTTGTCCGCTAACCGTTTCACGAAGCCCTCTTTACCAAGATCGGGTACAACAACCTCACTAAATATTTATGACACCTCCGAACCTGTCATAACTTCTTTCTTAATGACGTAGTGGCGTCACGTGGGTAGACTATGACATGCAAAAGTGCCGAGAAATTTAAAAATAATAATCTTACGTAATCAATCATAGAGGTTGAAATTACATCCAAAAATAAGTGGGATAATGCATTCAATGATCATTGTAATACAAAGTAACTATAAAAACTGTTGGTACAACGCCACAAAACCATTCATTTTGAAATAGTAAAATAATCTAATCGATAAAAATTCTACACGACAGGCCATCCATAACTGGACTTGTATTTGTCGTTTTCAGACCCTATTGACATTTGGATAAATTCTAATCTCTAATTTATGCATAGAATTTGTCAAATCGTAAGATCGGCAGGGCTCTCGCAAAGTAAGGAATTACGCATGGCGCATTTTTCAGAATTGATAATATTTTCCAACACCCAAATTTAGCGCCAGGCCGCGCCGCGCCGTTGCGCGCGCATTAAGTGCGCCCACGATACACACGCGCGCGTGCGCGCTGCCTAAACGGACGATCGGGAACATTTTTAAATTGATTTGAGGCGCTAATTTTAAAAAATACATGTACTCTGTATACCCTCCGATATGAACTCCTGTCCTCCAAAAAGAACGGAGGAAAGGAAAATAAAACAGAATACAGATAAGAAGTCCTAAATATCTCAGATTACTAAACGGACAACCAGGAACATTTTAAAATTGTTCTGAGGTGCTAACAAGTAAAAATATAGTTTATATACCTTCCGTTATGAACTCTCGTCCTCCAAAAGGAACGGCGGAAAGGAAAATAAAACAGAATAACAAGTCCTAAATATCTCAGATTACTAAACGGACAGCCAGGAACGTTTTAAAATTGTTTTGAGGTGCTAACAAGTAAAAATATATTTTATATACCTTTCGTTATGAACTCCCGTCCTCCAAAAGGAACGGCGGTAAGGAAAGTAAAACAGAATAGAAATAAGATTCCTAAATATCTCAGATTATTAAACGGACAATCATGAACGTTTTAAAATTGATTTGAGATGCTAACAAGTAAAAATATATTTTATATACCTTTCGTTATGAAATCCCGTTCTCCAAAAAGAAATATAAATGACATAATATTATTTAGACGATGGTGGAAAGGAAAATAAAACAGAATAGAGGTCGTAAATATCTCAGATTACTAAATGGAAAACCAGGAACGTTTTAAAATTGTTTTGAGGTGCTAAGAAGTAAAAAGATATTTTATATATCTTCCGTTATGAACTCCCGTCCTCCAAAAGGAGCGATGGTAAGAAAACTAAAACAGAATATAAATAGAAGTCCTAAATATCTCAGATTACTTAACGGATAATCAGCAACGTTTTAAAATTGCTTTGATGTGCTAACAAGTAAAAATATATTTTATATACCTTTTGTTATGAAATCCCGTTCTCCAAAAAGAAATATAAATGACATAATATTATTTAGACAATGGTGGAAAGGAAAATTAAACAGAACAGAAGTCGTAAATATCTCAGATTACCAAACGGACAACCAGGAACGTTTTAAATTGTTCTTAGGTGCTCACAAGTAAAAGTATATATTTTATATACCTTCCGTTATGAACTCCCGTCCTCCAAAAGGAACGACGGAAAGGAAAATAAAACAGAAGTCCTAAATATCTCAGATTACTAAACGGACAATCAGGAACGTTTTAAAATTGTTTTGAGGTGCTAAGAAGTAAAAATATATTTTATATACCTTCCGTTATGAACTCCCGTCCTCCAAAAGGAACAGCGGAAAGGAAAATAAAACAGAATAGAATTAAGAAGTCCTAAATATCTCAGATTACTAAATGGACAATCAGGAACGTTTTAAAATTGATGTGAGGTGCTACCAAAATATATTTTATATACCTTTCGTTATGAAATCCCGTTCTCCAAAAGGAACGGCGGAATGGAAAATAAAACAGAATAGAAATAAGAAGTCCTAAATATCTCAGACTACTAGTACTAAACGGACAATCAGGAACGTTTTAAAATTGATTTGAGATGCTAACAAGTAAAAATTTTATATACCTTTCGTTATCCCGTTCTCCAAAAAAAAATATAAATGGCATAATGTTATTTAGACAATGGTGGAAAGGGAAATAAAACAGAATAGAAGTCGTAAATATCTCAGATATACGGACAATCAGGAACATTTTGAAATTGTTTTGAGACCTGTGCTAACAAGTAAAAATATATTTTATATACATTTCGTTATGAAATCCCGTTCTCGAACAGAAGTCACAAACATCTCAGAATAACGATCGATTTAGAATGTTTTAGAATTGTTTTCGTGTATTAATGGCTTAGAATTAGTTTTATATACATTTTGTTATGATCTCCCTTTCTTCTCTGGTTTGGCTCTCGTACAAATGATTAGCCTCAGTGTTTTGACTATAGGTCAGATAAGGACAGCTTGTCCCCCAGGATTTTCGTAGGTTACATTTTATTTACAGTCGATCAAGTTATCTTAACAAGTGGATCCCCAGGCTCGATGTGGCGAGTAAGTTACGAGGGTCGTAAAACTTTTTTAAATTCTTCTGATGTTTGCGCTGTAATGTGTGTGTGGATTGTGTGAGCAGTTGGTCAACTTGATCTGCTGTATTGGTAGATGATAACACGCCCCCCCGGAAAAAATATTTTGTACCAATTTCCAACTCCATATGTCCCTCCTTTCGGCATCAGTTCATCTGACTTTCCTTGAATCAGAGCACAATGCAGCCATTCTCCATGCTGGTCTGAGTGGTCTCTCCTCCATTCCATCTTTTCTTCCATGCTTATTCCTCTACTATTTTTCTTTATTTCTGTTCTAACAAGTTGTACTTCTTTTATTAATAGAGTTTGGAACAGGATACCATATAATTGAATTATTTAGCATGACATATTTTGCCACTTTTGATCTTATTTCTTTAAACCTGTTTTCAATTCACATGCTATATATTTTTTTAATTTCATATCCTTGTATATACTTTATTTATTTCAGAGTTACCCCCCCCCCCCCCTGAGTTGTTTATCTCTTCCATATTGAGAAAATTACGTTCCATCAGCTTTCATCATTCTTTTGGACGAGTATAGTAAAAGAAGAAGTTTGTTTGCTAGTCTTAAATTGGAGGCTTGCCTTATTGGCAAGAAATCAATGATAGCACGATATGATTAATAAAAGTACCAGTCGTGGTTCAAATTCAATTATGGACAATTTCCAGTTATATTTAATGCAAACGTTTTTAGTTTCATCCAACTATTCCTTATTTTAAATACATTTACTGAAGAATATGCATTTTGGTAGTTTGACATTTTAGAACCGACTGAAAACGTAGACTAGCCCCTTTCACGAACCCTCCTCCCATCCCTTTTGTTTACGGAAAAGTACAAATTGCGCAATCTTGATCGAGAACCACATGGTCATCAGAAATCTGATACTTGTGTTGTCTGGGGTTTTCATTCTAGATGGGAGGTGTGGGGGGGGGGGGGGGAGTGGAAAATACCGTCAGATCAAATACGCAAAGGCGAGACAAAGCTTATTTGACTTTGAAGGAATGTTGCTTAGATATCGAGGTTGCTTAGATATCGAGGTTTCTTGAGCATTCATGATGATGTATTTTGGGATTTATTCAATGTTGGCCCGTTTTAGCACAACTGTGAGACATGAAATATAATGGTAAGAACATGGAAAATATTGGCATTCATGATCTATTATGATTGCCTAACTTTGGTAAAAACTATTTCAACTTATTTCATACATTGCAATTTCTGTCAAACACTTAAAAAAAATTGTATAACTTTTATCTTTGCTTGAAAAAAAAATCGCAATTATCAAACACTCAAAACTTTGCACCCTAATAATTGTAAACAAAGGCATATCTTTCATTTTCAAGATTGATTTGACAATTCGTGCAGGTAAAAAAAAATACCAAAACCTCACCTCAACCCAATTCCCAAATATTACACATTCATAAATCAGTTCAAATAACATTCTACCATCGAATACCATTTACCTCTAACACAAAAAATTGCAACTTCGACTTTCTTTGTATTACACTTTAGAAAAAAGGGAACTTTTTTATATGACCCGTGTACTACTAGTACCTTGTAAACGCCAACTGCATGTATAAATTAAGTTGGCGTTTTCTATTTTGTTAGTGTTCATTACATCACTCAGATATTTCATTACCGTCATGGGTACCATCAAAGAAAGAGAAATTATAGAATAGTGACATAACAATATTTCAATCAATTTAAGTCATTAAAAAAATTAAAAATGAAAATAAAATATCAGGTCTATTATAACAGACAGGCATGCATACATGTACCCTAAATAAGTTTGGAATTGATGACTTTTTTATTTGCTTGTCATTTTTCAGGGGGGCGGGGGGGGGGCAAAATTCCTTTATGAATGATGGCATTTTTATTATTTTTATAGTGGAGAGAGGTCGACTAATTTAGGAGACACAACCACACCCTCAAAATTTTGGAACCGCGCCAATCTGTTGGCCCATACGATTAAGAAAACACACAAACATCCTGTAGATGTGAAACTTGACAAAGATGAAAAAGGTAGGTCGGAAAATAAGGGTAAACAAAATCATACATATAACATTTGATGGCGTTAATTCTTTATCAAGTCACTCAAAACAATCATCAAAAATTAATTTTGAAATACTAGATCATGCACAAACTTCAAGGATACTGAATTCATAGCAATACATTCTTTCTCAGTCACTGATTGTGTGTGTACATGTACCTCTGTTAGAAAATGTGTAGCTCTCTGGCTATACCAGCTCGCCATGCAGGCAAATAACGTACATACGCTCACTAAAACCGCCATGCCTACACTGTCAGGGCAGTGTGGTGGAGTCAGTCAGTGCATGCCGTGGTGAGTGGAGTGCAGCGCGCTAGCGCTGCGCTGGCATCCCCGGGTGTGGGATGCATGGTAGCGGTCAGCCAGGCGCTTGCTTCGAGCATGGAGGTAGAAAATGCTTCGAGCAATTCAGGCGTGGCGCTCGCGGAATTTGGCGTGGCGCTATTTTTTTAGGCGTGGCGCTTCATCGATGGAATGATTTACGCGTGGCGCCAAATCTCCAAAATTGAATTACGCGTGGCGCAAGCGCCACGCGTACTCAATGGCAGCGAGGGCCTTGAAGATCGGTATCAAAGATTTATAAAAAAAATGTTAAACTATATTTCGATGATGGTTGGAATCGTAAAACATTGTATAATTATCATAATTTTACAAATAAAACCGTTATAGTTTACTTTCGTAAACTATTAAAATTGGATATCCCGGGGGTACCCTCTCAACGTCCACATGTGATTTTTTTAGCCATGAAATAAATTATTCATAATTCAATTTTTCAGCAATTGAATGCCCCAGTCTTCATGGTCTAAGTATGTATGATGCATAATTTACCTGTGCTATTATTTTTAAAAGATGTAATTCCCAATTCATCACAATATTTGCAATTTTGTCATAATTTTTCTTTTTGAAAATTATGCTATTTTGTGACTAAGGCTACGTCTCGTCTGCTCTTTTTACCGATAGTATCGATATCAAGGTATTTTAGTTAGGAAGCCTTTCGTGAAACAGGTTTAGTAAGATTGGAACTAACTCCGTGGTTTGTGGATAAAGATATGACTAACTTGTCCAGGTGTTGAGAAACGGGCCCCAGCTGTCTAGGCCTTGACTTGCCACCCTTCTCTTCTCTCACTCTCTCCTTCTTCTTCTATTTAATATTAATAAGCCCCCCCCCTTCTGCTGAAATATTAATATTGTCTTAAAGACTGTATTTTTTGTGTTAAAAAAATAACACAAAATACGCCATGAATACCGATACGTGGGACCAAAGCCAAAAAAGGCCAAAAAGGGGGAGATAATTCTTCTGGACCGACTTACTTTCTCGACGACGCCGTTGTTGTCTGTACCAGAGCCTCCCTTCGACGTCTGGTGGTGAACAAGCAAGAGTAAGAAGTTCTTGGTCGCTGTATCTCATGGCGTTAGGCCTAATTATGATGATTTTTCATCAAATTAAACACTTTTCTCCTGCCTGCTTCGGAAGAAATAGTTTTCCTTTGCCGGTAGCTCCGTAACTTTGTTTTGTTGAAGGGCGCCATCTCTCGTTTAAAACATTACATTCCGCGATAGGAGAGACTGCCGAAAATTGCCACGGGTACGGTGATTTGGGTACTTGGTCCTCCGAAATACTCCAAGAAGAGTTTTAACTGGAGGTGATCCATTAATTTCAAAACCGTCAAAGCATATGCACTTGAAAGTCAGATGGGTTGTGCATTACTCGAATGAATATCTTTCGCCTGCTAGTTGTAATTGTGCCCGTGTAACCTGCAATTACAAATCATTCCGGGCCGCTATAGTTCCCTTGTTTTTTTTTCCATTTCCAACGATATGTTTGGTTTTGAACATAGGGGGGGGGGGGCTGCTAAAAAGTGGAGATTAATTGTTGAGTCCTATATCAGAAGCATTCTTATAAATAGACTCCCCCCTAAAAAAATTAAGTTGAGCAGCATAAAAACATTTATATTTCACAAAAGAAGATGAAAGGGAAGGATCGAAAATGAGAAAGATTAATGGTCACACCAGAATATTATCTCGGCAGTCATCACAACGAATCTCACTGCATGAGTTGGAAACAGGGGGGGGGGGACGAAAGGCATGGCTACGATGCAAAAATGTGTGTTTGATTGATTAAGAGTTTTAATTAAGAATCATGGATGATTATCACTCATTTTCAGAGGGTCATTCGTTTTTCGCCTCCAAAGCACAGATGACGACAAACAAATGAAACTTTTTTTTAACTTAAATTTAAAAGAGTTTAGGTTTGGGCCTTGGGGATACATCATAACTCGAAACCAAAATTTTGACAAACTTTTCAAAATTGTCCCATTTTTATTGATACTTACTGCACTGGAAGCTTCTGGTGCCCACATTTGTCTGTAAAAGAAAATTCTGCTTCTTTCTTGAACAGTCCAATTTTACATGTTTTAGAAGACTCTTGAATTACCTCAGTGAATATGTAAACAACATAGCTATCGTCCTTTTTATACAGTAGTCCCTCGTGTCTGCCAAGATCATTATTGTACATTACAAAATAGTCTGCCTCATCGTGCGTACGTAGCAAAGTTTTACTGAGACATTATGGAACATTCTTTAATCATATGCAATGAATATACCCTTAGAGGAAAAAAAACTTAATGAATGAATATAATTTATCTTACAATTTCATCCGAAGCAAAATTTTGTGATCTTCAGAATTCCCGCTACGGATCTGTGCATTTGCGGCGGAAGCAAAAAAATTAGGGGGGGGGGTGGCAGGAAACAAAATTGACAAGCAAAAAAAAGGTTATCAACAGAAATTTCAGTTAGGGGGGGGGGTCCGTCCCCCACCTCAAATTTAGGGGGGGCAGGCCCCCTCCCCGCTTCCGCCGCCTTTGGATCTGCATGCGTTCATGTCTGCGGATCCTGCGGATTGAGTTACGGATGGCGGCTTTGGTAGAGCTATAGGATCATCAACTCTATTATCCCGAAGAGAAACACTCAATATTTTGCTATTTCTATTGAAAACAATAATTTTTGGTTACCTCCTCAAATTTTCCTCGAAATGCAAAGAAACATATTCAAATGGAAGAAAAACAAATTTGAAAACAGTGCCCTCCCAAATCTTGTACGTGTGCTTAAAGGACAAGTCCACCCCAACAAAAACTTGATTTGAATATAAAGAGAAAAATTCAACAAGCATAACACTGAAAATTTCATCAAAATCGGATGTAAAATAAGAAAGTTATGACATTTTAAAGTTTCGCTTCATTTCACAAAATAGTTATATGCACATCTCGGTCGGTATGCAAATGAGGGAACTGATGACATCACTCACTATTTCTTTTGTATTTTATTATATGAAATATTTTTATTTTCTCATCATTGTCATGTGAAATGAAGTTTCATTCCTCCCTGAACACGTGGAATTCCATTATTTTAACATTTTGTGCTTCAGGCAAGGAGGTCCTAATCATCAAATTTGTAAAAATTGAAATATTGTATAATTCAAACAATAAAAAACAAAAGAAATAGTGAGTGAGTGACATCATCGACTCTCTCATTTGGATGTAACTGGCTCGTTCATTTAACTATTTTGTTGAAAATAAGCGAAACTTTGAAATGTCATAACTTTCTTATTTTACATCCAATTTTGATGAAATTTTCAGCATTGTGCTTGTCTGATTTTTCTCTATTGATTCAAATCAACATTTTTCTGAGGTGGACTTGACCTTTAATAAATATTAGAAAGTTTATCTGAAATAATTTGAAAATTCTTAAACGTTTAATCAACATGCTTGGTAATTGTGAATTGATTTTAAAACAATGAACTCATCATGATTTTCAAGAGTTTTATCATGAATAATTTCATCAATGCATTTTCTGTTATTTATTCATCTTTATCAATAATTTACTGTTCAAATTCTACATGTATGTGAATAATTTTAATTGTCTCTGCATTTTTTTTATCATGTATGTCGCCTGTAAAGCATGTGTAATTCAGCTTCTTACGGTGATACATGCCCATTGAATAAACCACTGAATAAACCATTTAATGAATGAATAAATGACAATGGTGTGAAAGATAACAGAAACATTATCTCAAAAAAGTTGAAATTTCTCTAACAAATCTGAGAAGTACAATTAATTCTGCTCTTTATCCAACATCCATGTCATTTTCACCAAAATTTGCAAGTTTGTAGAGGAAGGTATAAACATTAAAAATATGGATATTTTGTTGTTGTTGGAGCAAGTGTGTTATTTAAAAACGTTGTGGCCCAATGGATTAGTCTTCTGACTTTGAAACAGAGGGTCGTGGGTTCGAATCCAAGCCATGGCGTAATTCCCTTCATAAAAAAATCAATCCACATTGGGCTGCACTCAACCCAGGTGGGGTGAATGGGTACCCGGTAGGAAGAAATTCCTTGAATTCTCGAGCACCTACATGTAGGCATCCCAGCTAAAGCCGGGGTAATAATAATAGCAGGGCCCGCTGGTAGAAGTTTTCAGAACCTATATCATTATTATTTTTATTATTATTATTAAAATACCAAAAAATGTGCCAAAAGCTTGATATCTTGAGGAAAAATACCAAACAAAATAATATGGAGGGGGAAATTTTCAAGTCAAGACTGGGATTGACCCATGGATACAAAATCACTTCTTTAAATTCAGGTGGCAGAATATGAAAAAATAATACATCAAGGCTTCATAACACAAACAAAGTACAGCAATCAATCATTTGGCTGACTTTCATACTTGATCACACTAATCAGTATCTCTCATACAAATCAACAGCACAAGCAATCACTTAAAGCCCAATTCACAATATGCAATCCCATGCCATATTTTAATAAATCACATTTTGTATTAAATGTGAAAGTTCCTAGAGGTAAAATGATTTCATTTGAACTTTGGCATGTCAGGAATAATAGAATCATAATTTTGCTTTGTGGCGAACCCAGTAGTAGAAGAAAGTAACAATCGGCTTCATGTCGCAGCCGATGATGACATCATTACAATTTGGTTTTGAATTTGCTTTTATTCCTAAGAGGTGCTTAAACTGGACTGAATTTTGATTTCAGTAGTACTACCACTATTCTGAAATGCGATAGCCAAGATTTTATTGGCTAGAATGCTCATATCAAATGTCATTACAATTTCTTTCAAATTCGGATTGCAACAAATTGCATTGTGTGCGCTGGGCAGTGGCGTACCTAGGATTTTCCACAGGGGAGGCAAATTCGTCCGCCAAAAAAATTTGACAAGAAAAAAAAATAAAGGTCTTCAACCACAAATATAGGATTTTGTACCAGAAACAAATTGACAAGCAAAAAAAAACAAAAGGTCTTCAAGCTCGTGGCACCGGGCCTTAACTTCGTGATTCAGCAGGCAAAAAAAACCCAGATGGAAACCAAAGTTTAGTATAAGAAACCCAAGAGCTTGCTTGAATCTTTATTCAGTCAATCAATGCACTGTGTATTAATGCTACACACAGACATACATCTACATATAACATACATACTTTAACAAACATATTATATAGTGCGTGTGATCTCCAATACACACACAGAAAATGCTATAATCTTATATTCATATGTCATTTGTACAATGTGTATACTAATACAGAATTATACACCATTATGTTACATATAATGTGACAGTACAGCGAGCAGTCTCAACAATAGAAAATTCGATCAAAATTTCAACAGATTCTAGTGGTTTTGAAAAAAAAATTAGAAAGTGAGAGGCAATGGTTTTCCTGTTTACTGTCTCTCAAAAGAAATCAACTTTTTACATTTAAAGATTTTTTTTATCATCAAATATCTATTACTGAAAAAATATTCATCACCCCTTTATAAAAATGCACTTTGATGCTATTGTCTTAAGCACTACATGTATATAAAATTAGAATAGTATCATTATTATAAAACTTTGAACAGGATTTAATAGATATCTTGGTTCATCCAAATGTTTTGGTTTTTAAGTTGAGATCATATTATAGCTCTAGAATGCTATGAAAATAAAAATAATTCAAATAAAAGAGTAAATTTATCTGGACATAAAATCTGAACAAAACCATATCTAACTTTGCTCATTTGAATTGATGTATATATATATTTTTTTTCAATTTGTGCATATGGATGCATAATTAGGCAAGGACATGAAGGTTGACATAAATGTGATAAATATATCTATGACTGAATACCATTTCCTAATCTGTAGTAGGTAAATATTTTCAAATGTAACACTGTAGTATATATTTGTAAAATAAATGACATTTCTATTCCATCTTAAGCAACTTGAGGCATTTAAAGTGGATATTCCAGTGCTGGGGGCAACATATTACAACTACCATCAGCTAAAGCATTTCCTCCGCAGTTGCAGCCTCATATGATTCAAATCAAAATACATGAAAAAATAGAATAAGCTAAATAAATAATTGCTGTGTAATATCTAAATATTGTTTTTATACAATAGTTTGTCCCTCCCCTTTGCAAAAACGAGTGCTTTTAAGTGAGAAAAGTTTGCAGCTGTTAATAACACAAAATAAATTCTTTATAACAAGATCAGAATCCTAAAGATAAAGAAATATTATTAAATGATAATACAGCTTGCCATACATACAGTATTGGCATAAAAAAGCTAAATCTTTCCAGAGTTACAGCCCCTTTCCATACCTCAACAAAAAACTCCTGCATCTTCAAGCAAGAATTATAAAAAAAATAAAAATATATCATCTCTTAAAAGATAATAACAGGCATGTAAGAAGTGGCGTCTATCAAGAGATGATCTATTCCAAGGTGCACTTATTGTCAGTAGCCATTGCATGGAGACAGATATCCTCTACTTATATCATTTATCAGGGGTGACACCAAGAGGGTGGGGGGGGGGGCAACCATCCCCTTTCGCTATCTTTCAAGTAGCAAGGGGGAAGGGAGTAAGAAAGTGAAGATAGAGAAAAGGACATATAAGAGTTATGTAACCTTGTGTTACCCCTATAATTCTATTGATAAAAAAATGAAGTCCTCTTACCACCCCCATCAGAAACCAATGTCACCTCCCCCATCTTTCATCCAATAAAAGCTAACCTCATAAACCTCTACATGCTTGACAAGAAATTTAACTACAATAGTTAAGGTGCAAATTTTTCATTAATTCTTGAATTTCTTTTACAAGATAAGATTGAGTCTCCTTCAACTTGCACTGAATTCTGTTTTAAATGATTCAGGAGCAAGCATGATCTTTATATAATGATGAAAAAGATTACGAGCTGGCCGAGTAAAATATAAAGTTAATCTTTGCATATACTATATAAAGAGATACAGGTGATAAGACATGTTCACTATTAAAAGTGATTCATGAGTCTCCTCAGTTAATTAAATAAGTGCCTGATCTTATAAATGCACAATGGAATATCAGAGGATATTAAAGGTCATTGGCACATGGGCTAACTACCAACTGATCTTTAGGATTCTGCCTTTCTCCCCATATATTGCTAAACGATCTCCACTCCCTGGGGAGTATTCCAGCAGTTAGCAGCTGGGTCATTCAAATTGCTTAACATCAAATACAAAGGACCTGAAAACATAAAACCAGATTATTGTCTAGGTACTTCCATGTTATAAAAAAAAAACAATGTTCAGTTATGCATAGTCCTGGCAACACTATCAATTCATTTTTTTAATGTCAGTAAGCTACATTGAGAATATAGTGGTTATAAATTCCATTCACTTTCCATTATACAAGTATCGAAATTGTTTATCTTAAACTGAACTTGACCATGATGGACCACATTCTAGAGATTAAGTACATAAGAAAACATGCAGCTTGTTTAATGGTATTACAATCTATGACAACTGAATATTTTACTTAAGAGGAAGGAGGTGTTTATTAGACTATGGAGGACTTCTCAATTTTCACTCTTGAATTTATCTGCCCGTAACATTCGTGCTACCATATTGGTTTACAACTAAAATATTTCTTCGCTTTTTGCCACAAGATCATTAGATGGCCCTTTCATTCCAGGGGCCTGTTTCATTAAGAGATACAACTGTTGTAACTTTGCCATTATGGCAACTACCATGGCAACCTTGATTTTGATTGGCTGCTGAGCCCAGTTGCCATGGTAGTTACCACAACGGTAGAGTTACAACAGTAGTAACTCTTTATGAAACGGGCCCCAAATGTCCAGCAGAGTAACTAGTAGTATGATTTAGAAATCCAACTTGGCTATATAATTCCATCATTCAACTTGGTTGTTTAAAAGTTTGTTTGAAATTAAACATCATGAGAAAGTTTAATTATAAATAAAGACATTCAATTCTTAAAGTGGTAAGTTTTCTTAGTGACAATGAATTTCTTGCTCATTTCTTAATTTCACTGGTCTTGCCTTAAATAACTAGAAGGCAGGGGTACAAAGACAAAGCCTTGTGACTCATGCCAAATTATAACACGTGTATTGTAGATATATTTGCATCATTCATTCAAGTTTGACAAACTTCAACAAAACAGGTTTCCAAGTTTAAAACACATCGTTCTACATGTCAAATCATCTGTTAGACACATGTACCCTACTCTCTCTCTGCTAATAACGAACAACAGAACGCCACACATGAATTTTTTTTGTAAAAAGTGTTTAAACATGTCATGCATTAGGGGCCAGCCCCTGAATGCTATATACGTCAACAAGTTCCTCTCTCTCTTTTTTGGGGGGTGTAATTTAAATGACTTTACACATTCTAAATTACTCTCGACAAGTGTTATTACAAACACAAACTAAATCAATTCACCTAAACTTTTAATTGTTGGTGAAGTTACGACTGATAGTGGTAGCAGCGATAACTGCTTTGTGAAACCTGTTTTTCCTCACTGCTCATATAGCACATTTTAAAGTATTCTGTTTTGAAACTGTCTAGTGTCCGGTCCATTATGTGAAATTTCCCAAATATGTAAATATTAATATAACCAACCATAGCAACCAAATGAAAATCTACTTGTGACCCTCCTACCTAAACTCAATAATAAATTCCCCAACCAAGACAATTATTCAACTACATTTGAATTCAAAACGGTCATAATACAAATGGACTCATAATTGGCAGTTATATTTTAGAAAATTTCAGCATTTTCTGTCTTTTTTTCCTTCCAAGAACTACAAGGCTTCAAGAGAGTGTGAAGAAATGACTTTTGAATTTTTTGAGTTGATAAGTGAACATGCCCTTGATAACAGCCAAGTAATATACATATACATAGTAGGGTGTATTCATACTTTCATCCAGTATGTATACAAAGCTATGGTATGACAATTCTGAGATATATGGTGTACCACTCCTATAATGATGAAACACATTATTCAAAGAGAAATCATTTATTCCTTTCCCTCAAAGTTATGATTACCTAATGGCCAGAACTAGTTGTCTAAGAAATATAAACGAGTACAAACTGCTGTAAAAATTATCGAACTGAGATTGTTTGAAGAAATAATCTAGAAAGAAATGTAAAATTTAAATTAACATTCGAATTTATGTTTAAATGCCTCATTAGATTACAAATGATTTTTGCTCCTGTGCTCTCTCGCTTTCCCTTTCTCTCTCTCACTCACTTACTCTCTCCATATACATTTATATCTATATAAATAATCTTTTAAAAACATACCTGCAAACAAAACAGGTAAACATTACCAGTGCATATATCAAACACATTCTCTGAAAGAGTGATGTCAATCAATAAATGAACAAAAGATATTCTAGAGGCATATGAACCTAACTAAAAAAAGCTTAATTTGTCTCACATATAGATACAAAGCTTTGCTTTTAAGCAGCTGAAGGCATAAATGTTTTGTAATTTCTAGAAATCTGCATTAATTTGTACAACTCTTAAATGCAACATTTTGGTCAATGACATAATAGCGTACATGATGGATTAATCAATGAATATCAATTTTTCAATAACTTCATTCAATTCACAAATAAATGCTGTACATAATGTTTAATCACTCTTGTATGATACATATTTGCACATTCAGTTAAAAAAAAAATCAAGAGTACCTAACATATTTCTGATATAGTTCATATTTTTCATGTACCGTATTTCACTTCAAATTGAACCGTACATTAGCTGATTTCCAGAGAAGCTAGACATTGTATAACAGTTGTCAGTTTATTAATGGAATATTACGCATTGCAAGCTGTATCAAGCAACAAATGACTTGTTGACCCGTTGCCGTCTAGAAGTGGATGGTCTACATACAAAGTGAATGGGGATTACAGAATTTCCATCAAGGCTGTATAGCCAATAGGATATAACTCAGTTTTTTCACAGAACACATGTTGTTTCCATACCATGCTCTCGAATCAATCGTTGCATCCAATATTTCTTCAACCATGAAATACAACTAAAATCATGATATCAATGGCAGAATTGGAGGACGAAATAATGATGGACTTTGTCTGTTTATGCAACCTTGACGTACATGTAGATGTCGAATCTGCAGTTCATAAGTTAAATAGAGCTGATACCAAGATAGAGATGGTTGACAGTACAGATGGGTGTTTCATAAAGCTGTTCATAAGGTAAGAGCGACTTTAAGAATGACTGGTGATCCTTTTTTGTGGTAAATGGTATATTCATTGGCAATGGTTTAGCGCGTAAGAAAGGTACACCAGTCGTTCTTAAAGTCGCTCTTAATTTACGAACAGCTTTATGAAACGGCCCCCTGGTGTTTGAATCTGTGACAAGCCTGAGCCAGGGCCCTGCATCATAATGCTTAGCGATTGATTAAGGGACTGATTTATATGAACGATTGTATTGATCAATATAGTGTTTGATCAATCGTAAAATCAGCCCTGCAATCAATCACCAAGAATAATGTAACAAGGCCCCAGATCTATAGTCGTGTGGATCGAAGATGTACAATCTTCCATGGACACAACAGCTACACATTCATAATGAGGTTATGAAAATGGCCTGTATTAAAGAAGTAACCCTTAATACCTTGGTAACATTTGCTTTACGGCGGTTGTACGGCGAGTCGAAAACAGCGGTTTTATTCAAACCACCTGTATGTACCTGATACAAAAAAATGTTAAAACGGCTGTTTTTTTACTTGCCATACGGCCACCGTAGAGCAAATACAACTGAAGTATTATTGTATCATAAATGGGTAGCCCTTTCCTCTCCTTCTTCAAGCTAATCAGCATTCAACTCTTGAAGATTCTTGCAGCTACTGTCGGACATCATAGATGCAACAGGAAATTGATGCGGTTTGCTGATTTGGTTGAGTAAATCTATGATAGATGAGAATATCAGGTAGCGTACAGCTCAGCTATGGTTCAACAAAAGTACCCAAGCACGACGATGATATCTCCTCCATCAACTGTTAGCTCTCCGACAAATATTTTCCTGATAAGGTAAAGAAAATTGAATAAATTTCATTACTACATTCAATATGTATAGACAACAATATCTGATTTAAATTACTTGCATAAGAGGAGCCTAAAGCAGATCTGACAATTTTCGTATAAAAAAAACCCCAAACAAATAAAGCAATTCAGACAGACAAAACACCTAACAGAAACAAAAGGTGAGTTGGACAGAACTAATTTTTTAAACAATGTTGTTTTTATCAAAGATTTGGCAGGCCTCAACTCTTCCAATTCTTTACTTTGAAGAAAACAAAGTGAACAGCAAGATACTACTGAGGTAGTGGCCAGATTATCAGGTCATCCATATGCAATATACATGTACCTTGAATCTCTACATGACATTTATAAATTTCTATTCTTAAATCACAATTTGTTTTCTCATTTGCTATCTCAAGAGAATAGAAAGTAGGGTAAGCGATAAGGTACCTTGTAATGGTCAGAGCCAAGTCTCATCTACAAGTGGCCTTGGCACTTCCAATTTTCAAACTTCATTACAGAAATAAAAATGGAGAATGCAGGAAAACTGCTATAAAAGGACATATAGGACTGTATAGAGATATTCCTGCTGAAAGACATTGCACAGACTTTTGACAAGGTACCTCACGCCTAGTTCTCACTGTCACGATTTTCACCACGATTCAAACAGCGTACTTAACTGTGGAGTAATCATAGTGATCTTGTCAGATCTTATCAGATCATATCAGATCAGTTGTGGCATTCATATTGGTCGCTGAAAATTTTTGAATAGTTAAAATATGTTCGCGATCAGTTACGAAAGGACACTTGTGGCTTTTGTAAAGGATCACAGGACAGTGGGAACGAGGTATGAATTGACTTATTGTAATGACTTTGACCTACATTTTCATGAAATAAAGCAAGTGGATCCTCAGGGACAGACATTGCAACATACCTGTACAGAATCTTTTCTTGACTAATGACAATCTATAGAAGGTGTTAAGCAGTTCAATATCTGCACCCGACAGCGTGGCGCCCTCACTGCTGAACTGTACTGCTAACGTAGCTGGTTTACTGGGCCCCTCTTCCAGCTCAAACCTCGCTCGTAACGTACCGGATTCACCGCCGGGCGGGATCTCGCCGATCTTCCAAAGAACTCTCTTGCTTTCTGATGACCTATATAAAAGAAATGAAAGAAAATTAGACAGGCAAGAGATTTTGTGTTGTTTTTTTCCGCTCTCTTTCCAATCACTGCTCTCACTTTCTTCACTCTCTTTTTTCTTCTCTCCCTTTTTAAAAATTTTGTTTGCCCTTCTCTAAAATTTTTGCTCTCCCTCCTTCTCCCTCCTCCTTCTTCCTACCCTTCCTCCTTCCTACCCCTCCTCCTTTTTTTCCTTCTATATCACCTTCTTCATATCCTTGACAACTCCCCAATCACTGCTCCTCTCTCTTTCCTTTCTCCTGCTCTTTCTCTCTCACACATCTTTTCAATATTGTGTCTTGTATCTTATTAACAAAAAATAGGGAGCAGAAAGGTTAATCCAATAACACATAGCTCTGTAGACTTACCAATTTCATTACATGGAAAATAAAATTCAAAAGGATTTGCGAATCTTACCATGTAGCCGGTGGCTTTGAATGCATGACTTTGACGCCTCCATCTACCGGTACAATGAGTGATACATTGGTAAGAGATTTGGCCTTGTCCATGGAGCTGGCGTTGTAGGCATAGTCCACTCTCAGGTCTGTGGTGGTGGCATCACACTTCCAGTAGCTGCACAGATGTAGGGGCGTTGACTTGCCTTCAGAGTCTGCTTTTACCTGGAGATGAAAGAGAGGTTGAAATCAATCACTGTCATCATCCACTATCTCTATCAACTTCACCCATCTCTCTCGCCATTGCTCTTTCTGCCCTCCTGAAAATCCCCATCTCATTTCCGCTCAGACGTAATGTCTCATTCCATACAGCATTACCGATCTCACACAACTCTTATGCACCATTCCTTTCATCATCAATACCATCATCACAAGTGTTTATGATCATCATTAGCATGATCATCAACTCCACCACTATTTTCATAATCATTATCATCATCTCCTCACGTAATAGCTCAATATTTTTGTCACACTTCTACATGACTTGTGCTTCAATCCTTACTTAATGCCAGGTCCATTCCTTTTCCTTTTTTTCATTAGTTACCCCCCTGGATTTTTAATTGCCAGATTAGATAACTTATGTTTGCACTTTTTATAAGTAATTAGAGCCAATCTTTTGCAAGAGTACTACGCAGCATGCATATTGCCTTGGTGTTGGTAAACATGTTTAGAGGGTTCATTTTCATACAAAGGGAAAGAAAAAAGAAAAGGAAAAAGGAAGGGTTCACACTTACTTGATATTTCAGGATATCTACATTGAAGTACGATGCTGCAGCATTCTTCTCAACCTGATGGCGTAATAACGTTACAAGGTTGGACATGTTAAAGACATAGGCAGTGCTCTCACTCGTCGTCTGGGCAGCGTCACTATGGAGACAAAAAAAAAGAATAAAGAGAATGATGATTATCTCAACTTATATATTTTGAAAGGTATTAATATCTATTATCTCCATGGCTGTAAATGAAAACATTGATAGCATAGTAATACACAATAAATAAAATACTGTTCAGTAAGTGAATGATTGGTTTGAGTAGGTGAGTGAGCATAAAGGAGTACTCGAGTGGGTGAGGAAGAGAGGAAATAAGAAAGAGTGATAAAGGTAAATGAGAGCGTAAGTTAATGACAAGTGGGGGAGAGAGAGCAATTGAGTGAAAAGTGAGTTAGTGGCCATATGGCGAGTCGAAAACCAAGGTTGTAATCAAGTCACGAGTCATGACTTGAGTCCCCTACTAGTATTGTTATTCATACCGTAGTGACTTGACCTGACATGAACTCGTAAATGACTCATCCCGACCCAATATTTAGTGGCTTGTTACAACCGTGTCGATAACAGCTGTTTTTATAATTTTTGTGCTCAGCTAAACGCAGGTGGCTCATATAGAAATACATGAAACAGCTATTTTCAACTAACAGCAGGGAAATATGACTGTAGCACAAGGCATAACAGAGTAAACACTACTACGTTCTATTACTAAAGATAAACTTACACTGAAATGAGTTGTTTATTTGGGAGAACATCTAATCTATGAGTGTTCTTCACTCTGAAGGCAAGCATGGCGGGTTGGGGGTTAGAGGTCAACGCTTGAATGATGCCTGCTGGGAAGGATAACATCAGGTCACCAGTGATCTTCACCATACACCTGAAAACAGATTAAAACAGAAAAAAATTGTGAATACAATAAATATGACATTTGAATATTCACTTCAATCTTTATGTATATTACATTTCAAAATAAGGAGAAGAGTACAGCATGTATATCTTAAAACAGAAGAATACAACAATACAAGTACATGAAAAATTCTAACTCCCACCGCCTAAAATAAGAGTTTTGTATCTTCATTAAACGTTGGAATCTTAACATTCCCTGTTTGGCACTTCATATTCCAGTTGTTCATTAGTCATTATTACTTTGCACACAGTCTTGTGAAACACCCCCCACTTGGTTGTGAAACACCCCCCACTTGGTTTTGAACCTTGGTCATGATTTTCAAGACCAATGCATTGTCAAATGGACAAACACACTGTCTCTCTATCAGCATTTAGGCACGTCATCAAAAATCCCTTATGCGTCGCTACTCGTCGCGACGGAATATCAAGATCCGGGTCTGATTCCAGACGGGGAGCGACGAGAGCCGACGCAACCCGACGACCCCCCTTTTCCCATTCATTTTGGGTGATATCCCTTCCCGTTACATCCTTTTATCTTGCCGACTCGCTAATTGGAGCGTCTCGCTTCGTCGCAAATAACAATGACGGATCGATAAGACTGCTAACAACATCCGGGTTGCGTGAAGCGAACGTGATTGCATATATCTATTTTTTGCACAGGCATGCCTTTTAATTGCATTAATTGCGATTTTTATATGAAATAACGATTTCATCATATAAATGCGACATAGATTATATTCCGATGTCTGAGTACTTACCGCCGTCGGCGCTCTTTACTCCCCGACATCGCTTATCACCCACGGAGGGTATTCTGTAGTCACATTATTTTTATCTTGGTCATCATATTTCTTACCTCGACATCCTTTCTGTGGTCATAGATTATATTCCGATGTTTAAGTACTTGCTACCGTCCGCACCATTTATTTCCCGTCATCGCTAACCACCCACGGAGCGCATTCTGTAGTCATTTATATCATTTTTATCTTGATCATCATATTTCTTACCTCGACATCCTTTCCGTGGTCATAGATTAAATTCCGATGTCGAAGTACTTCCCGCCGTCGGCGCTATTTATTTCCCGTCATCGCTATTTATTTCCCGTCATCGCTAACCACCCACGGAGCGCATTCTGTAGTCATTTATATTATTTTTATCTTGGTCATCACATTTCTTACCTCGATCCTTTCCGAGGTCATAGATTACTTTCCGATGTCGAAGTACTTCCCGCCGTCGGCGCTAGTTACTTCCCGTCATCGCTAACCTCCCACGGAGCTCATTCTGTAGTCATTTATATTATTTTTATCTTGGTCATCATATTTCTTACCTCGACATCCTTTCCGTGGTCATAGATTACTTTCCGATGTCGAAGTACTTCCCGCCGTCGGCGCTAGTTACTTCCCGTCATCGCTAACCTCCCACGGAGCTCATTCTGTAGTCATTTATATTATTTTTATCTTGGTCATCATATTTCTTACCTCGACATCCTTTCCGTGGTCATAGATTAAATTCCGATGTCGAAGTACTTCCCGCCGTCGGCGCTATTTATTTCCCGTCATCGCTAACCACCCACGGAGCGCATTCTGTAGTCATTTATATTATTTTTTATCTTGGTCATCACATTTCTTACCTCGACATCCTTTCCGTGGTCATAGATTACTTTCCGATGTCGAAGTACTTCCCGCCGTCGGCGCTAGTTACTTCCCGTCATCGCTAACCTCCCACGGAGCTCATTCTGTAGTCATTTATATTATTTTTATCTTGGTCATCATATTTCTTACCTCGACATCCTTTCCGTGGTCATAGATTACTTTCCGATGTCGAAGTACTTCCCGCCGTCGGCGCTAGTTACTTCCCGTCATCGCTAACCTCCCACGGAGCTCATTCTGTAGTCATTTATATTATTTTTATCTTGGTCATCATATTTCTTACCTCGACATCCTTTCCGTGGTCATAGATTAAATTCCGATGTCGAAGTACTTCCCGCCGTCGGCGCTATTTATTTCCCGTCATCGCTAACCACCCACGGAGCGCATTCTGTAGTCATTTATATTATTTTTATCTTGGTCATCACATTTCTTACCTCGACATCCTTTCCGTGGTCATAGATTACTTTCCGATGTCGAAGTACTTCCCGCCGTCGGCGCTAGTTACTTCCCGTCATCGCTAACCTCCCACGGAGCTCATTCTGTAGTCATTTATATTATTTTTATCTTGGTCATCATATTTCTTACCTCGACATCCTTTCCGTGGTCATAGATTATATTCCGATGTCTGCGTACTTACCGTCGTCGACGCTATTTACTCCCCGACGTCACTAACCACCCACGGAGCGCATTCTGTGGTCATTTAAATTATGTTTATCTTGGTCATCATATTTCTTACCTCGACATCCTTTCCGTGGTCATAGATTATATTCCGATGTCTGCGTACTTACCGTCGTCGACGCTATTTACTCCCCGACGTCGCTAACCACCCACGGAGCGCATTCTGTAGTCATTTAAATTATGTTTATCTTGGTCATCATATTTCTTACCTCGACATCCTTTCCGTGGTCATAGATTATATTCCGATGTCTGTGTACTTACCGTCGTCGACGCTATTTACTCCCCGACGTCGCTAACCACCCACGGAGCTCATTCTGTAGTCATTTATATTATTTTTATCTTGGTCATCATATTTCTTACCTCGACATCCTTTCCGTGGTCATAGATTAAATTCCGATGTCGAAGTACTTCCCGCCGTCGGCGCTATTTACTTCCCGTCATCGCTAACCTCCCACGGAGCTCATTCTGTAGTCATTTATATTATTTTTATCTTGGTCATCACATTTTTTACCTCGACATCCTTTCCGTGGTCATAGATTATATTCCGATGTCTAGCGCTGTCGGCGCTATATGTACTCCCCGACATTGCTTACCTATATATATCTGAATTTGAATAAAAAGTATATGTATTATCTAAAATGGTATAAAAATATATCAGATAATTATAATGTTTGTTATAACTATCGGAATCTACCCTGAATTCGATTTTCTTACACATTTTACTTTGTTTTCTAAGTGACAGTACAATGAAAATATGTATAACATTGTATAATTCAGGTGCATATTCATGTCTAAGGACTGAATTTATTTGAATTAAAAATGAACCTTTCCCCGTTCAACCTACTCCATTGTTATTTTTTTCTTTCAAGATTATTTTCATTTTGTACTCCTTCGATAATTAAAGTGGATACTAAATAAGAATACTTTCCATAATATAAAGGAGAAGTTGTCTTTATTGTTATACCCCATATAATTTATCCTCTTTGAATGAGGCCCTTGGAGAAGAATTAAGCATGCTGAAATAGGGTTCGATTATAAAACAATTATGTTGGGGAATTCGTTATATGGTTAAACTTCCCTTTTCTTACTTGTATAGAGCAGAAATAGATCAATTTGGAAAAGTATGTTAAAGTTTCTATTAAAGCTTGTGTATAGTTTTGGTAAATCCACCAAAATGCACCTATCACTATTCCAATTCATTGCTAGCTAATATAAATGGATATGCCCTATAACAGTTATGATGTGGAGGATATGAAATGAAAATGTGTTTTACAGGATAAATTTTGCGATTTTACATGGAAATTTAACTTGATCGGGTCACCCGATCAAATTAAAATATCTGTGTGTTTTTGTCTTTCAATTAAATCCTATTCCAAATCATGGAATGGGCTGAAACTTTCAAGATATGTTCTTTGTCTGTAACTTTTGGATATCTAATCACTAAATTTATAAGATAAGTGCTTGAATGCCCATTTTTTTTATTTAAAACAAGCATCGCCGAGAGAGGGCGCTATAAATCCAAGATTTGAATATTTGAAATTTTATCAGAGAAGTGCAGTTGGAAAAATATCTAACGGTCTCTACGCTTCAGAAAGACTGTCATATTAGATGATATTCGATTATCAATCACATTATTGACCCTTTACCAAAGCTATACACAGGCTTTAAAACCACATTTAAAGTCAACACAAATTTTGCCCCGCTGACATTTTGTGTAGTAATAGTTTTTTTTTTTTAAGAGCGGGATCCTTTATCAACGACTCGAAATCAGCTAAATGCGCGTCTACCAGTGTATGAGTATTACCGTTACAATAAAATGGGAGTTATATTGAGTAAAACACGCATTAATATTAAATACGGAGAAACGGATAAATATTAGTATACATTGAATATTAAAAATGCTTTGGGCCTAAAAATATGGGTCACTTGACCCTGCAAAGAGCAAATCTCAAGCTATTGTTCATCCCCTGCGTTTATCAATTCCCTGGTATTGTCAATCTTTTCATCTAAACGCACGAAGACGACATTCTTTGATAATCTGTAATCCCCACCCCAACTCGCTTACTCCCGTGAATAGAAACCGGTAAGCTCCGCAAAGGCATGTTTTAATGAACATTATGCACGATCCCTTGGTATTGCCATTCCATTCATCACGTAAAGACGACAGATATTCTTTGATAGTCCGTTATCCCCACCCAGTGGCGGACCGTGATCCGGAGGAGACAAAGCACGGGGGGCACAGCATTGTTCACAGACAATGAAGTGCCCCCATGCTTTGTCTCCTCCGGGTCACGGTCCGCTACTGTCCCCCACCGCAACTTGATTGATACTCTCGTGAATAGAAGCCGGAAAGCTCCGTAAAGGCATTGCTTTATTACGAACATGTTCAAAATCTATAGAACTAACATGTATTTTATTACCAAACCACCCACCCTCTCCTTAATTAAATCGTCCACTGATAGACTCGAATATGAATATTAATGACGATGTGCATATAACTCTTTTCACAGGATATTTCTAAATTTTAAAATTCAATAACTTCGTTATTTTCGTTATTTGTTATCCAATTTTGATGAAATTTTCAGCATTTTACTTTGTGAATTTTACTCTATTTAAATTGATATATTCTCAGCCCGGTAAAGACTTGAGAACATGCTTATGTAGTACAAAACCAGAATGGGTTCAATTCTCATTCTAATTGGTCTGCGTAATTAAATTAGGGTTGATTTTAGCCGCTGAATAGTCTGTAATAATTTACATTGTTAATAAAACATTGAAATACAAAGATGAAATAAAATAAATATACATAAAAAATTATAAAATCATATAATTGCATAATTAAAAAAATACCCTTTTTCTTTGCCAAAGCTATAAATTATATTCCAAAACTGACATAAACATCTTACGTGAAATTGGGCGTTAATATATATTATGCAAGTAATGTTTCCTTTATAATGATTCAACAAAATTATATATATATTGTCAATGGCTGGTAGGGGTAATGTGTGATGCTTGTGCGTGCCAAATTTCGGCGCGATCGACGGCGGTTGAGAACATCCGCCACCCTAAATACATCTCAACACACTTAAAATGAATGGCAACATACTGTCCACTGTGTATATTTAATATAATTTCATAACATTTTACCTAACTTTCCAACAAAGTTGGAAAGCTATACTAAATGGAAGACTCAATTATCATCCCAAATAATGCCCGATTTATTAGACATTTATTGAAAATCGTTCCAGTTGCTATAGCGATATGAAAGTACTTTCGTATACCTGGCAGAATGAATTCTCTACTATCCCGCATAAGATATGATTTACGTAACTTTCCAATAAAGTCGGAAAGGATAGACGCAATCATCACCCCCAAATCGATACCCGATCGTCGGACATTTCTTGAAAATCGTTCAGGTTGCTATAGCGATATGAAACTACTTATACCTGGCAGGATGAATTATCTACTACTACAAGGTATTTACCTGACAATGTATGTTCAAGGTCATAGGTGGCGGAGCAGAGGATTATCTTTTGTGTTTGGGGGGGACGCAACAATAGCCGCCCCCCCCCCCAACACAAAAGATAATCTTCTGCTCCGCCGCCAATGTTCAAGGTATGTACCTGGCAGAAGCTATACTATCCTGTACGTATAAAATATCATTTACGTAGCTTTTGAAAGTCGGCAAGCTATACTTTAATGGAGTAGACGCAATGATCATCCCAAAGTAATGCCCGATCGTTCGGTCATTAATTAAAAATGGTTCTAATTGCTTGACCTGGCAGAATTAATTCTATACTATCATGTATAAAATATGATTTACGTATAGCTTTCCAACAAAGTCGGAAAGCTATTCAATATTTGAGTAGACGCAATCATCACCCCCAAATAAATGCCCGATCGTTCAGTCATTTATTAAAAATAGTTCAAATGGCTAGACCTGGCAGAATGAATTCTCTACTATCCTGTATAAAATATGATTTACGTAGCTTTCCAACAAAGTCGGAACACTTACACTATACTACAATGGAATAGACGCAATCATTCCAAATTAATGTCCGGTCGTTCGGACATTAATTAAAAATCGTTCAAGTTGCTTTACCTGGCAAAATGAATTCCCTACTATCCCGTATAAAATATGATTTACGTAGCTTTCCAACAATGTCGGAACAATACTACAATGGAATAGACTCAATCATCATCCCAAATTAATGTCCGATCGTTCGGACATTATTAAAAATCGTTCAGGTTGCTTTGCCTGGCAGAATGAATTCTCTACTATCCTGTGTAAAATACGATTTACGTAACTTTTAAACAAAGTCTGGAAACTTTTTAACTAAAATGCAGTAGATGCAATCACCATCCCAAATTAATGCCCGATCGCTTTGACATTACCGTTATTAAAGTTCGTTCGAGTTGCTTGTGATGTCAAATTACTTTCATATACCTGGCAGAACACACGCTTACTATCTCGGAAGAAGTATTATTTGTAAGCCTGAGTTTGCAAAATCGGTGGATCGAAAAAAAATACTTCGGCCGATTCGTTTGGTTCACAACAATCAATCATCAAAATATCAGTAATGTCCAACTTGACTACTACTCAATACTTGATTTGTTTCCCCCCAAAATGAAACCGATTGTGTAATTATGCCTGCCTATAGCTATTCATCATTACTTTGAAGTTTATTTCGATCATATTTAGAGTCTTACTCGTCTGCTCGTGCCGAGATAATTCATGCAGATGAATTCATGAATATTAATGGCATCGCCATCGATCGTGCATGCGCAGTACTGTTCTTTAATCAAACCAGAAAATGGCGGGAAATTGACGCGATCAACGTGAAATAAATCTTGCTCTCAAGAACAATATTAATATCATGACCATCTAACATTATTTAATCGTAATATTTAATAATGATTTGACGGAAACCTTTTTTTTATACTAACTTTCTTTTATTTTTCCTTCATTTAATCCCCCTTCATTTTTTCTTTCCTCTCAATTCATTTCTTTTCTTTCCTCTCAATTCATTTCTTTTCTTTCTCTCCTTCATTCTTTCGTTCACCTTCCCTTCCAATTCTTTATATTTTTTCACAAGTCTAACACTGTGTAGCCTTCTACGCGTATCTTTGTTTGTCGATTGTCCCGTATTTCATTTTGAGAAAACTGGCCACCCTGGCGAAACGTTTGTATTTCGTTTCAATTTTCAATGGAGGACATCATATGACGATCGACTTGAGTGCACCTGAAAAAAATGATTATCACGTCATGATTGATTCTCGAACATTGTCTCCATGCAAAAACTCTTTTCAAAATCGTAATATCACCAAATAATATTTTACATGACAAAACAGCTTTTGATATTTTCCCCCATCGATTTGAAGCTAGTTTGTGCCCAACTTTGGGCTCTGATTTCTTGAATGGAAATATGCCATACGTCATCGAACACGCATGCGCATTTTGCTTCTTTTCTCGGAGCTCGGAATTAAGAGACGTCCAGAGATGGAATGAAAATAATTCTGCCATATGAACATAACAAACTCTGCTGACGTCGTCAATAAAAAAAAAAACATGCCAGTATTAATTCTTCCATATGAACATAACATACTTTGCTGCATGACATCGTCAATATTCTTAGTATGACCATAAAATCTTATTAAATCGTAATTATAACTGATGAATTTAGGGCTCGATCCGAGACATTCATATTTATTTCGATCGCATGCTCTTGTTTAAAAAAATGGATTGTCATTATCAGGATTAATTCTCGAACATCGTCATAACTCATATCCACAATCTTTCCTCACAATCTTTATATCAACATTGAATAGCAATCCAAATGACCATCCACAGAAGATTACATATTCATTCCCATCAATTTATTTGGAGCACATTTTGGATCCAACTACACAATCTCAGGCAAGTTACAGCGCTCTCCGCTGTTTGTACTTGTTTGCTGGCGCTGACAAGCACGCCTGTTGTTTCGTGAGAGTGAGTAAAATCTTTCGGATCGACTCTGCGTGATTCATGTCTTAAGTATTGTTTCATTTTAAACTTATATGTTTTCATCTGCAAATATAATTGTTGGAGATATTTTGAGAAGAATTCGGGAAGAATTCTACATTGGTCCCCGGCCTTTTTGTGTTTTGTTATCATGGAAAATACAAAAGAACTTTGCTCTGTCATCTGCTTGTGCAACGCTCACCCCGCCAGCGCATACCGTTAGTGCATATGCACGCAGCTCATGCGTGCATAGCCGCATCGATGCGACGACGCCGGAGCAAAAAAATTGACCCAATTTTCTCCGCCTTCAAAATTCGATGTTCGATCGAATTAAAGCTGTCGAACACCGTTTTTCAAAATAATCGTAACTTTCCAACAAAGTCGGAAAGGGAAAAGCACTTGTTGATATAAAAACAAATTGAGAAGGAAATACATAAATCAAGAAAAGATTCGTGCAGAAGCGATCAGAATGGAAGTATTGCGCACGCACGACAAGCCGTCTTCCCGATCAGAAAACATAGTACAGGGCTCGACACTAGCGGCGGTCCGACGGTCCCAGACCGGTAAAAATCGCTGTTGGGCCAGTAGATTTTCAGAAATTGGAAGATTTACTGGTCCGACATGACCAGTAAAAAATATCATTGTCGGGCCAGTAATTTTTCCAAAAATAGCAAGATTTAAGGGTCCGACATGACCAGTAATAAAAACCATTGTTGGGCCAATAACTTTTCCAGAAATGGTCAAATTCACAGCAAACCATTTCCCCCCGTTCAATTCTGCAATTCACACACAGAATACACACAGAATGAATCGCACGTGTTACAGCATGCGTACAGTGTACATGTAGTCAGCCACACAATCCACATGGTGAATTCTCCACTGGCCGCACGAACGAAGCCTGGCTAAACTCTGGCAGAAATCTCTCACAGAACTGTCAAAATTCACGGTTCATACTCATGAAAGGCTCTTATAATGTCCATATTTCCTAAAAATTGGAGTAACTCTGTCATCTGTAAGCAGTAAAAGGGTAAATTTTCACTTCTGTTTGGTTCAAACAGATCGGGTCTCGGGTGGTATCGTCTGAATACATATAGCCCCACATATGCATTTATGTGTGTGTTGATACACTTGGTTTCTGACTTTCTTTCGTAGCTATTTTAATTGAGCCAAAAAAGAAACAAATTATTTATGATAATAGTTTTAGCTTTCTTCCTCTGTTTTCTTCCTGTTTTCTTTCATTCTTTCTTTTCAATCTTTCTTTTAATTTTTTTTTCTCTATTTCTTTCCTTCCTTCCTTCTTTCCTTCCTTCTTTCCTTCCTTCCTCCTTTCCTTCCTTCTTTCCTTCCATCCTTTCTTTCTTACTTTCCTTCCTTCCTTCTTTCCTCCCTTCCTTCCATCCTTTCTTTCCTTCCTTCCTTCTTTCCTTCCTTCTTTCCTTCCTTCTTTCCTTCCTTCCTTATTTCCATCCTTCTTTCCTTCCTTCTTTCCTTCCTTCTTTCCTTCCTTCCTTCTTTCCTTCCTTCTTTCCTTCCTTCTTTCCTTCCTTCTTTCCTTCCTTCCTTCTTTCCTTCCTTCCTTCCTCCTTTCCTCCCTTCTTTCCTTCCTTCCTTCCTTCCATCCTTTCTTTCTTTCTTACTTTCCTTCCTTCTTTCCTCCCTTCTTTCCTCCCTTCCTTCCTCCCTCCTTCCATCCTTTCTTTCTTACTTTCCTTCCTTCTTTCCTTCCTTCTTTCCTTCCTTCCATCCTTTCTTCCTTCTTTTCTTCCTTCCTTCCATCCTTTCTTTCTGACTTTCCTTCCTTCTTTCCTTCCTTCCTTCTTTCTTTCCTTCCTTCTTTCTTTCCTTCCTTCCTTCTTTCCTTCCTTCCTTCCTCCTTTCCTTCCTTCTTTCCTTCCATCCTTTCTTACTTTCCTTCCTTCCTTCTTTCCTTCCTTCTTTCCTTCCTTCTTTCCTCCCTCCTTCCTTCCATCCTTTCTTTCTTACTTTCCTTCCATCCTTTCTTTCTTACTGTCCTTCCTTCTTTCCTTCCTTCCTTCTTTCCTTACTTCTTTCCTTCCTTCCTTCCTTCTTTCCTTCCATCCTTTCTTTCTTTCTGACTTTCCTTCTTTCTTTCTTTCTTACTCTCTTCGTTTCTGTCTTGCTTTCTTTTTGTCCTTCATTCCTTCGTTTTACGGGGGGGTCACGAAAGGCTAGAAAAATAAACTTGCGCCTTTTTTTAAATGTTTTCTTTACTTTTTGGGACCAGTAGATTTTAGGTTCGGACCAGTAAAAATTTGAAAAACTGGGTATCTACTGGTCCGACATGAATAGGTTGGACCAGTAGAAAAAATGGGTTAGTGTGGAGCCCTGCATAGTACAGTTGAAGCGAGATCGAGGCTCATCACATCCGGGTTGCGATGTATTGGATTAGTGGCGTTAATTGGGCCGTCGCAGGGCGTCCCGAAACCAATCAATAAACTGCCTCGGCTGAATAAAAAGCAGACGGACTTCGACGGGAAGCGACGAGGGGCGACGGGGCATTGAATTTACATCCTGTTTTTGCGTCGCGACGGGTAGCGACGCATAAGGGATTTTTGATGACGTGCCTTAATTTAACTACCTACACCTTTGCAAACCTACACTTTAAGAGTTAAAAAAACACCAACCTAATGTGGTGATGGAAGAAACTTATGAACAATTCCAAATATATTGTGGGTTCTCGAATCAGTCATATGCCTTGTATCTAATTGCAGATTTGTAATTGATTGTAAGAAATATACACTGATTTCCAACAGTTAAAAATGTATCTACCAATTGCAATATTGCAATAGAAATTTGCGATTGAATGCAAATATTTTCTTGAAACACCTCAGTTTACCAGCTTTGGGATCCTTACAAGAGTAGCTTGAATGCTTTTTCATTGGAGGTTTCGACTTACTTGAATTGGTCGTTGCCTTTGAAGTACGCATTGACAGATTCGGTGAAGGCGGCTGCTATAGGTATAGTATCATTCATTCCTAGTGTGAGGGGACTGGGTCCCCTGGAACCCCCAACGACACCGTGGCTATTGAAAGGGGAGAGGCCGGAGAGGGATGAGTTGCTGTCTTGGCGGGGCAGGGCGGGGTTATCACCACTGCCTGGGGTAGGGGACTGAAATGTGAAAGAGAGAACTTGAATAAATACATTAAACTTTCATAAACACCAGGCTTATCTTTTTAATTAACAAGAATAGACATACTAAATAGGTTCATTATTGCGGATTGAAATAATCGCTAGAGGGTATTCATTTGTCTCGCAATCTACTATGGTCAACAAGAAAATTTGTGATCACTCTCGCAAAAAGTGTTCACTGGCTTTCTAGGAAATTTGTGATCACTCTCGCAAAAAGTGTTCACTAGCTTACAAGTTCACGAGCTTTCGAGTGCCGCTGCAACTCTTTATCAAGTGACAAGGATTGTCCGATATCGTATTCAATTTATACTAATCTCCAAGACCGTACGCACAAGCGCGAGGACAATAGGTGGGCACTGATCCGTTGTGTGATTGGTCAGGAGTTATGCAAATAAGCCGGGGGTATATGCAAATACGCCGTTGGTCGGCAATATGCAAATGAGACCAAAATTGGCGGGCTCACTAGTTTCCCGTGGGCGGGGGTTGACTGTCTGAGCGGTCCCTCAGACTAGACATAATCGTCATCATCATAATCATCATCAACATCATCCTTTTCATCACTACCATAACCCCAAACATCATCAAGATTACCATCACTACCAACAACATTACAATTATAATCACAACAACCACCACTAACAACACAATAACAATCATCATCACTACCACTATAACCACCATCAACAACACTATTAAGACCATCACAACCACCAATAGCACCATCACCATCACTAATAACACTATCACTGCCATCATTACCATCATCATCACCACCACCACTTTCATCACTGTAACTGCCATCATTATCTATCATCATCATCATCGTTCATCATCATCATAGTCGTTGCCGTTGTTCTCGTCATCATCATCATCATCACCATAGTCGTTGCCGTTGTTGTCGTTGTCATCATCATCATCACCATCATAGTCGTTGTTGTCGTCATCGTCATCATCATCACAGCTACCAACACCACCAGCACTACTGTGTTGAATGTGTTCACCATCATCATCATCACAATTATTTCTATCATCGCAAATAATATAATCATCATCATCACCACCACCACCATCATCATCATCCTCATGACAGCTTCCACTGCCACCACCACTTCTATAACCACAGCCATCATCATTATTATAATCACCACTATCATGATCATCATCATCACCATGATCATCATCATCACCATCATCATCGTCACCACCATCATCATCATCCTCATGACAGCTTCCACTGCCACCACCACTACTGTGACCACCGACATCGTCATTCTTTATTCAACACCCTACTTTAAATAACGTACCTGCATTCCACTATGAGGTCTTGATGGGGGTCTGGCAGGGATGTTGGGGATCTGGGAGGATGCTGCTGCAGCTGCTGCGAACGTGCTTCCTACGCTGTGTCTCTGCTTGGCCGGTAGGGCAGGGGGTAGCGCGTCACTCAACGTGGTGGGACTCTGGAGCAGATCTACTGGGATGGGAGGAAGTTTGGGAAATAAAGAGGTAGGAGGGTGGTGAGGGAAGAGGAGAAAAAGAGAGGGAAGATGAGGAGGATGGGAAGATGAAGATGAGAAGAGAGGAGAAAGAAAGCAGGGGGAAAGAAAGAGGGAGGGAGTGGAAGAGAGATGAATACACAGAGGTAGATAGATAAAATTGAAGAGTTGAGAAAAGAAGGTTGAGAAGAAATGGGGTAATGAAATAGGGGTGAGAAATAAAGTGGAAAGGAAAACAAAGAAATATTCATAAAATCCCATTTTCAATAGTATACATCACATTTACATGCATATATATACATATATATATATTTATCTCCAACAGCATGACAGTCTAGTGAAAGGTAAGATGACTAGAATGTCCTAGAAAATACTATTTCTGCATGTCTCTATTATCATAAAAACGCATGAAGAGCTTTGATGGACACAGGACACGATTACACATGTACTTACCTGAACATTAACCTAAAAGAAAGAAATGTATATCTTGAAGGCTATTTACACACTTGCTCCATGGTGATGTGCAATATAGAAGTTAGCGAAAAGAAATGAAGATTGAGATTATAACGAGACAAGGAACAAGAACCATTAAAATGGAAAAAAATCAGCACATTCTAGATTGGAATTAGTACTTTATTATATTTCAAAGTCTTAATTGCATATAATTGTTGAAACAGAGGATAACAAAACAGGTGAAATTGCAACCCAAGACTTTAATATAGAGTATTGAAGATACATGTACCCAAACCAGGGGAAATGCGTTATGGACCTGTTTAATAAAACAGCTAACCGCAACAACATCCCTCCCATCCCATAAACATTGAAAAGCCTGATTCTGCCACTGACTTTAACACGGGGAGAAGCTCTGGGGCCCGTTGCAGAAAGAGTTGCGCTTAAACGTAAGTCAAAATATCAATCGCAAGTCCCAAATGCGCGCTGTTGATTGGTTGAAAATCAAGTTGCGTGTGATTTTTAGAGTTGCAATTGATTGCAACTCTTTCTGCAACGGGCCCCAGGTAGAACATAAGTTTTCTATAATAAAAGGTTTTAAGCAACAGGGCCCAGGAAGTGTTTTATAAGCTAATGCAAAATCCATGCATCTGATTGGCTGAAAGCAAATTACTAGCCAGTGAAAATGACTCACAAAAATGCAGGGTATGTATCTGTCTCCTTTTGACCAACCTTTCTTTAAAGCTGAATTCATTATCAAACATAAAAACATGGATGGTTTCAAATAAAAACTGAATAGTAATGTTTACTGATTAAAAATGCAGGGTATGTATCTGTCTCCTTTTGACCAACCTTTCATTAAAGCTGAATTAATCATCAAACATTAAAAACATGGACAATTTCAAATAAAACTGAATAGTAATGTTTACTGATTACACATTTAAGAATTCATTTCATTCTTCTTTCACTAACTCTTCTTTTTTTTATAACAACATCACTTGGCACATTCAGTGGCCCCATGTTCCCCCTCCCCGAGTTTATTGCCTTACATCAGGAACTGACCTGCAGTTAACTCGGTAAGGATGCAATAAATTAATTAGAGACTAGACTGAATTAATCCGGAGTGTCTTTAGGTTAGATCATGTATCTTGCATACATGTATGTGTACTCAATGTTTAAGAGTACTACTTAGAGGAAAATGAAACCCTTAAAACAAGATAGCTTGTGCAAAAAACAGAAAAATCAAAGAAACAGATAAACAGAAGTTTGAGAAAAATTGAATGAATAATGGGACAGTTGTGAGCATTTAAAGTTTAGATCATTATTGTAATGTAGATCCTCCAATTGGCAATGTGACAAAGATGTGTGATGTCACATGTGAACAATTTTCCCATTACTTTTCTATATATTTCATTTAAAATGCCTCCTTTGTCACATCTATAAGTAGATCACATATTCTTTCTATAGGAGGGCATGTGATACAGATTTTCAAATAATAAATTATGGATAAATAGTTTGTATCACCATAAGAGCAAAAATTGACATTTTCAGGGTATTTTATAGTCCATCAAAGGGAAAGTTGTTCACATGTGACATCAGACACATTTGTAGCATTGCCAATGAGAGGATCTCTATAGCATTAGTGATCGCAATATTCCAATGCTCATAACTTTCTCATTATTTGTCTGATTTTTCTCAAACTTTCTTTGATCTTATTCTACAGAAGTTAGCTTGTTCGAAAGTTTTCATTCCCCTTAACTATCGTTCATGCCAATATCAATTAAGTATGTAATATACTACATCAATGCAAGTACAAATATATGTGTGCTTGTGCATTTGTTTAATCAATTTTGTATAATTTGTGAATGAATAACAATAGGGTAAAGGCTCTAGTCTTGTGCAAGTGTATGTATCCATATTTGTATCCATTTATAATACAATAACGAGTCTGTCAATATCATAACACTCCTAATATTTTGTTTGTAGGTGCAGTGGTACTGTTGCTCCAGAAAACGTTTTGCAGTCTTAAAGGATAAGTCCACCCCAACAAAACGAAGATTTGAATAAAAAGAAAAAAAAAAACGACAAGCAAGACACTGAAAATTTCATCAAAATCGGATGTAAAAGAACAGTCATGACATTTGAAAGTTTTGCTTAATTTCACAATTAGATATGCACATCCTGGTCGGTATACAAATGAGGAGACTGATGACGTCACCCGCTCACTATTTCTTTTGTATTGTTTATATTAAATATTCTAATTTCCCCTCATTGTCAAGTGAAACAACGATTAATTCCTCCCTGGACATGTGGAATTAGCATTGTTTACTATTATATGGTTCAGTCAACTTGGTCCTTATTGTCAAATCTGTAAAAAATGAAATACTGTGTAATTCAAACAATAAAACACAAAAGAAATAGTGAGTGATGGACATTGTCGACTAATTTGAATGACACTGAGTTGTGCGTATCACTGTTTTTTGAAAAATAAGCGAAACTTTAAAATGCCATAACTTTTTTATTTTACATCCGATTTTGATGAAATTTTCAGCATCATGCTTGTTTGATTTTTCTCTAATTATCCAAATCAACATTTTTCTGGATTGGACTTTACCTTTACACACAATATAAAAGCTTGTTCTCTATGGCTGCTTGATCTCATGGCAATCCAACAAAAATTTAGATTCAAATAACAAATTGACTTTAAATAATGAAACTTAAAATCCTCACACATACTTATGAATTAAATATCTGGCTAAAAGGAAGAAGTGGTACATATTATTCAGATTACTGGATGATGAAAATACTAACAAAGATATATAAAAAAAGAAGCAAATACAGTAAAGAGTAACAAAATTGATCAATTCACAGCACACTAAATTATACATTGCATACCCAAAAAGGAACACTAAATTATACATTGCATATACAAAGAGCTTTATAAAGCTGTAACAAAAATAGTATTGTGCTGTTCTGTTGGAACTCAATCAAACCAAAACCGCATTTATAATGATGTTATTTAAATTTATGTTGAGCTTAAGCTTCTTCTTTTTAGACAAAGTGATTCTAAACACACCTTTTTGAGAAAGTATCCAACTGTGTTTTGAACTAATGCATATCAAAAATCATATTTTTGGCCTAAAACCAGGAACACACGCACTAAGAGACTCACTTGATTGTTTACCCCCCCTTTTTTTAATGTCTTCACCTACATGTATTAACCTACGTGAATATGATACATGAAATAAACCATTGAAAATATTGAAATACACTACGTAATTGATACTCAAAGCTAATAACTGAAAAATATCATCCCTGTCAGTAATGTATACCTGTATTAACATGATTGCAAATTTATATGAAAATCAATGAACTGGCTTGCAACACAATAAATAGATGGGGAAAACTCATAGAAATCTAAATTATCAATATATTCTACAATAAGAAGGAACCAAAACTGTTAGTCCTGAAACAATGACATGATAAAGAAATTGTAACAGGGAATTTTAGATAATAAATGCAACTTCTGTAGTGGCAAAACATACATATTTAATATTCTTGATTAATCTCACTGCAATGATAGTGAAATCACTTTTTCAATGATAAAGAGATTGAGATTACTTTTGATAATTAATCAAGAATGTATATATTTAATACTGAGGGGGAGATTTCTGCTAAATGAATATCTCTATATAAGTTGGGGGCATTTTTCCAATCCAGAGAATAATTTCCCTGGTATCGTATTAAATTTGCTATGGATTATTTCAATGCATAATGTAATTGTGTTAGATGAATAATAATAATAACAGTATATTTACCCAGGGTAGCAACTTCAGTTCCAAAACTTATACAAAATTTATCTAAAAATAAATGTAACTTACAAATCTTTTTTTTTTAAAGAATTTGCCCAAACATTCAATCATACAATCCTATTATTTTCAACTGACATGTCAAATCACAGCAGATTTCTCAAAATGATTTATTAACTAATTTTCTGATTCAAATCAAAATGGAATTCAATTATATAATGGATTAATTTCTAATTTCAATTTAGCTACACATAAATGATCTAGTGAGCGTCATGAAGATGTATACAAAACCAACAATAAGACAAAAAACTTCAAATATATTATATTTCTACTAAATTTATCATATTTATTTTTAAAGGGTTTTTCTTCTTACATTTTCCTTTCCTTTCTCTTCTGTTCTCTTTGTACCCTTTTTCTTTTATCTCTGTTTTCTGCTTTATCATATCCATGGATCTGTTCCCTCTTCTACCCTTCCTATTCTTTATATTATCATATGATTATTGTAAATCTATTGTTATTTTACTTGCATGAACCTGTGTAATATTGATCCAGCCATTATGGGTGTAAGAAATGAAATATACACAAATAAATGAAAAACAAGTACCATAATTGGAAGAAAAAATAAAGAGCAGATATGTTAAGATGTTAGTCAGCTCATTAACATAATAGAGTATACATTCAACCTAAATATGCAAGACCCACTGAGTACCAATACAAAATATAGAGAGAAGGATAAAACTAAATACAAATTGAATATGTTGATCAAGATAAATGGAACACTATATGAAATCATAATCACTACAGGCTACTGCATACAATCCATGATACAGTAAAGTGATTTTCCGTTCCAAAAGTGGTCTTTTCTATTTCTGAAAACCGGCCATTCCATTTCAAACTTGATAAAACCTGAAAATTCTATGTTGTCACAGACACTGTTCTCACTACGTTCCTAAAACTAGTTTACTGGAAACTAGTTTTAACGCCCAGTGAGAACAGTCGAAGCAGTCTTGGAAGCAATCTTCCAAACCAGTTTGGAAAACCACCACACGATGTAGTTTTGAAGATCGCTTTGCCTCGTTAAACTGGTTTTAGCGGAAGTGAGGACACAACCGTTCTTTGGGAAGCGATCTTCGCACATTTTGAGCGGGCTACTCCACACGACAGGTGTAGAATGCCTACGCTGCGGTTTAGAATTTCATGCGAAAAGTGTCCCCCCACTGAGGGCATTTCCATAGCAACAAGATCGCTTTATGTGAAGTGATTTGAAGACCACTTTCATGTGATCAAGTGGGAACGCTAGCAAAGAGGTCTTCCAAACTGGTTTCCTGAATCCGTTTCCAGTAAACTAATTTTAGAAAGCGTAATGAGAAAGGCCTCATAGAAAATACATACAGAGCAAAAGCATGATTTCCATTTGAAAAGGTCACTTCAATGAATTTTCACATGAAAAATAAAGAATCAACATGGATATTACATTTTGTATTACTGGTAAACGGAAAAACATGTAGATAGTCCCAAGTAATATAGGAAGTATATATATTGAATCCGCGCAACATGCATCCATCTACAATTAAGATTATTATGAGTATATAGAATCAAACTACATGTAATTACACGGTGTTCCTTACTTGACGTGTGTGATCGCGGCCGAGGTACGATATCGCGAGAATATCTGAAAATGCCTTATGAGAAATAAGAACAATGGCACACAGATTCAGACAGGCGTAAAACATGACCAATATCAATCTGCATTCATTTGAATACAAATATTGTAATGCTGAAAATGATTGCTATCTACTTGTAAGTGAAAAGGAAGGAAATTCTTTCGTGGATGACATTTTCTGCAAATAGGCCGATTTTAAGATTAATGACTTAAAAGAAGAAGAGAAGAAGAGGATAAGAAGCAGAGGAGAAGTAGAAGAAGAGGAGGAGAAAGAAGAGGAAGAAGAGGAGAGAAAGAAGAAGGCAGGAGAAGGGAAAAGGGGAGGAGATAATGATGATAGCATAGACAATAGATTTTGCATACACTCAAAAGAAATCTTACACGTCAATTTTCATCATGCATTCTCAATACACAAGAGACTAAGATATAACTATTCTAGTTTTGTACCATTCAAGAATTACAAGTACATAGTAATCAAATGATAGATATTTTCTCAAATTAATAAATGTCTTGTTTCCACACTACAAGGATGACTGATGTACTTTGCATCTTTTCAAACTTCAAAAGTCAATATAGTGAATAAAATACTACAAGATTTATTACTGCAGGGACATGAAATGAAATTGCAAACAATAAATGGAATACAAATGCTGTGAAAAAGAAGTTGATTGAATATTGTGATTTGCTTTAAGAAAAGAAATTTACCACATCTTGAAAATATATAAACAGAAGATACACACAAAACAATTGCAATTAATATCAACTTTCATTATCATAAAACAAAAACAATTATGGGAAAACAATTCAAAGTCAACAAGCAACATATTTTAGAAATTAAGCAGCTACTTATAGAATGACATCAAAGACAGCAGTCACAGCACTTTACACAAAAAGGCTAGGATTTTTTTCCTCATATATTTCTAAAAACACAAACACAAAATACAAACTTACAGATGCATGGTTTACAAAATGTTCACACAATATCGATACAAAACTTAAAATGTGGATTCCCATTTTCCAGCACCATCTAACTATCTAAGCCATAGTGTGGCAGGAAGTACATGATGGACAATGAATATTAACATTCAGACAATTAGAAATAACAATATGATGACAGGTGATTTCAAACAGAAATAATGTTGAAAAGATTTTGTGTGAAAATCTAGGATAAATCTTTCTGATTATTCTGTTTTTACTAAGTTTCTAGAGAAAAAAAAATATTTTAGCATGAAATTACTCTAGGCATTAGGGGCAGGGTGACCAGATTTGCAGAGTGGAAATACGGGACATTTTGAGGTCAGATCAGTGGCATAATAAGCCAAATGTATTCATGGGACTATATATGACGTACAAAGGAAAATTTCTTATTTGACGTTTTCAATACAATGATCAAATTTTGTGATAAATTTTGGCATATCGTAAATAAAAACAATATCATAAATCCCCTTTGTTCCTTTTATTCCTACCATGCATATGAGAAAAAAAATGTAAAGATTGAATATTCTCACATAAATGTTTTCAAAACCATGAAATACGGGACAAAACAGCCTCCCAAGCAGGGTCACAGGGGACGTAGGACAAATTGTATGCTTTTCACACTGCACTTTTTTCCCTTAACCCCGGGAAATTGGTGGGGCTAAGGGGGGTCTTAGCCCCACCAATTTCCCACTTCACCAAGCTTAGCCCACTTCGTTTTCACACTACGTTTTAGCAAAGTGGGCTAGCACGGTAAATAGTATGGTACTATCTGGCCCTGCAAAAAAGCAGGGTTAGCCGGCTTAGCACCACAATTGCAGTGCAAAGAGATGTAGTGTTAAAACGAAACAGGGCCAAGGAAAGTGGGGCTAAGCATTAGCCAATCACAGGAGTCGAATTGCACGTTAATAACGCTCTGTTAGTAAAATCATCAATATTCATGAGCTGAGAGATAGTCCGGGGTTAAGGCATTAACCGCGGCTGAGCAGATAGTATGTGGTTAAGAAAGACAGTATGAATCAACATAAAGATAGTATGGGGTTAAGGATAGTCCGGGGTTAAGGACGGTATGGGGTTAAGGAAAAGCAGTGTGAAAAGCATATTGGTGAAATACGGGACTGTCCCTTGAGATCCAGGACGTCTGGTCACCCTGGTTAGGGATGATGCAAAATCGATCAAATATAATACAATAAATTGGCAGATTAATCAAAATGGGTGAAGCAGCTTGCAAACAAAATGAAACAATCAATATCAACCATGCTACATGTATTTTGATTAAATAGTGATTCTGTGATGAAACTATTATAAGACAGATGGATGTGTACAGTTACATGTATGCAAGGCAGTCATCTAACCTAGCTTCAAGGCAGAAAATTTTGTTTTTCTGTAAATAGACTTTGATTCTGAGTGTGACAAACACCAGAATATAATTAATATGTCTCCTTCAATATTCATTTTTGACAGGAGCAGGGATAGTTTTTACATTGCAGACTCACTACAAAATGTTTTTTTTTTCACGAATTGTAATTATGCTGTCTTGAAATCAGGCTAGTATTAGTAATGCATTGTGAGTTATAAACTAGATTCGGTGCAGCAATATAAAGTAGTCTCTCATCAACTCTGTGATCCTAAGATCATTCATTAACTCTAAAATGAGGAAAAAGTCATCATCTCAAATAGCAGATATGATAAAGTGACATGATCTATTTTGGTGTAAACATTAATTCAACATAGGATGCATGGAAGATATAACTTTGAATTACATTTTTTCATATGAATTATTGCTATAAAGATAACCCATGAAACAAAATTTTCCCCTTCCCGAAATGAAAGAAAGGGAGTACATGTACTATACTTTAAATCAAAGCCCTATAAAGACTTCTTCAGACAGAGGGAAAAGGAAAGAATCTTTGTAAGTAGACTCTCTATATATTTTTATCACTATTTATCACACCTGACCAAACGGCCTGAATGCATTTCATTGTTGAGTGCCAAAAAAGAGATAAATTGTTATTTTCTATATCATGATATTAAGGAATGGATCATTTCAGTAAATAAACACATTTTAGTTAAATGTTTTATCTGAGAAGAAATGAGATAATTTTCTCAAAAGTAAACACGACTCGTTCCTCATCCTTTACTACCCAAGGTATTGAGCAGTGATGTAACTCCCTATATTGCTGCACCAAAACACACCATACTGTTTATGATTGGATGGTTTCTTACATGCCGAGTGAGGGCGGGCTGTATCTTTGCCCGAGGAGGCGACCGGAGTCTGCGGGCTGGGACTCGTGAAGGAGTCTCCGCCGAAACTGCTGCTGAAAAGGTCAGGACTCAAGGCGCCTGATGTTGGGGAGGGGGTTAAAGGTTAGAGGTCAAAGATCAAACATGCATTAGTAAACCTTCAAACTTCAAATATATACAGGCAAGTTTTAAGGAACAAAACAATGTTTGCCCTCTATGAGTGATGCCATTACCACTGTATACCAACACATGGCCATACGCAAAAACTTTTTGCTGGGAGGGGGGGGGGGGTGGGCAGCACGCATAAAAATTTTCAAAAAAAACCTCGAAAGCAAGAGAGTAAACCAACCAAGCTTGTCATTGGGGCACTTTTACCTTTTACAAAGTAGAATTGAAGGATTTCTTGCATACTTTTGGTGAATTTCGTGAAAAATTTTCAGTAAAAATATTAGTTTTCAAAATTTCTGGAGGGCAACTGTAATATTGTCAAAACATTTTGGGGGACTTAAAAAACAAAAATTTACAAATGGCTTATAAATATGGAAGGATAACTCTTCCTCTACCTAAAGTAGATAAGTCTTGGAGAAGCGGGACACAGTGATAATGGCATCATTATCTATACTAGAGTATCCAATGACTGATAAATCAAAAGCAATGTGTTAGGGGATGAAAGGGTTAATCTGCATCAAAATCATACACTGCAAATCATCCATCTGAAATCGCACAATGAGAAATGTATTTTCAATGAAAGATTTAAAAAAATGTAAAGAAAAAAATATATTGGATCATGTCTACCCACCCCTTACCCCATCAATCCACCCCAAAACTAACCTATACATCATCAAATAGCATCTACATGCATTATGGAAGTTATACAGTGCATCCCACAAAAAAGGACACCCATTTTCAGAGATAGATTTCACAATTATTGAATATGTTTTTTACTATAAATTTGATACTCATGGCAAGAGTGGAATCTCATCTCGAATTTAAAAACCAACAGCAAAGCTAATCGTTCATGCATGGCAGATTACAAAGAATAAATATTGAGGCATATCAGAAACAATTGCACAGGAACTGACGTGTGAATCTGAATCCATTCTCATTTCAGGGATCAGTGAGAGAATCTTAATAAAGAATACAAAGGAAATGCTAATGGGCCAATTGTTGAATAAGCATGATCGTCGCATCTCGAACCAATCTTGTCCCATTTTACTGCGCAACCTGATTTTCACATTAAAATTTCAAACTCGTCTTTCTCATTAATGCGTGAAGTGTTCGTCTTGTTACAATGTAGGTATCAAAATAGAGAGGAATAGTTGAATTATATGATTATGTAAATGAAATATAATTTATTTGCATTTGAAGAAGAAAAACATGGGGACCCGGTTTTTCTTTTTTCTGGGACACACTGTATAGGCCTTGTGCTTTTCAATAGTTAAATGCCAAACATTGCAGAAACATAACAAGAGTATTTCTACACTCCTATAGTGCTTATTTCAAATAGGGTAATGATCATAGAGAAATTAAACATGTTTTTAATTTGTTTTTAAATAATTATACCAAACTAAATAAACGGATGTTAATAGAGAGAATATTCCAAATACTTGGCTTGTGAAATGGATGCATAATCAACCTATAACTTTCACTGCACAAAAAATAGAAAAACAGATGGAATTTCTTTCCATATGGCTTCCCTAATGATCAAGCCCTGTACTTCTTCAAATAGTAGTGGAAAAATACTACACAGATGCTATGTGACCCTCTAATGGGCATGGTCGTCAGCCTAATATAATCAAATATGATAGCACATAACTTAATAAGAAATTCACATAAGAGCATTTTCCTTTTTTCAAAACACCTTGCAACAACACTTCAGAAAAGACACTGCCATAAAACACCTTGAGGATATTCACATATGTTCACCAACACACTAAAAATTCAGACTGCAGCACACAGAAATATACATGTATATATTTTTACTCACAACTCGATTCTGGTGTACATTTAGATGAGAATGTGTTGACCCTATTGTCTCAATTACCAATGTTCCACTCACTCCGTTTCTTAACGACATGTCTTGGTTTTTAATTCCTGTCAGCTTCAAGCTCACTAATTTATACACGATATACATGTCCACGAGTGCATGCGACGAGTCAAACCTATTCTTGCATCCAGCTGAAGTCAGATATATTTTTCACAATACGGAGAAGCGAGAAGTGGTTATTATGAAAGCACTTAAATCATATTTGATGGAGACTGAAGTGTTGTAATCTTTAATCAGTACGAATACCCCAAACCTTTGGTGCAAATGATTTCTATGCCACAGAAATTATCCTTACACAGAAAACAGTAAAGAGGGACTCTTACTAGAATACCACTTATTGCTCTTGAATATAAGACAGGTACAGAATGTTCAACCTTGGATGAAATTCTATACCTTTTGGCAGACAAGAGTAAAATGTCTAACAAAGGTGTTCTTTTTTCATCAAATTTGCCTGCTGACTCCGCTCTTTCCATTTCATCCTTCCTTGATGTACTGTGACTATAATCTATTCAAGGCATTTTAATTCACAGTCATTGTATGAATCTCATGGTACAACAGAAAACATTTGTAATATCAACATTTCTTTAATGGGAAAAGTGCACAAAAAAATTCTAAACTATAAATTACATTTCCAAACACTATTTCCGATACTTTTTCAGAACCCATCAAGTACATGTACTTCTTTATGGCATTATTTTTTTTTATATTAATAATAGCCAAACCTGAAATAACACGGCAGGGTATGGGAGGAAAGATATTTATTTCATGTATAAGCCTTGAGGCAGAACTAATTTCATGTAAGACTTTGGCCCATTAGTTAATATTCTCCCTGACTTGCTTCCGTTGCATTGTGATAATACTCTTAATGAGTTTTTATTTACTCCTCCCCTTTCTCGCCTTCCTCATTAGCTCTCCTTCTCGCCATCTCTCACCTTCATCGTTACTTTCAGGGATGCCACATAGAGTCAACATGAAAGCCTAAAACACATCACAAATGAGCCATTTTCTACATGTACATGATAAAAGTCTTTTTGTTAGCCTTAAAATAAAAGGAATCCCTACCTTCTCTCTCTCTCTTTCTGTCATTGTTTACCTTTAAAAATCACTGCTTCTCATTATACAGCGCGTCCCAAAAAAAACTATACACTTTTGAAATGGCTGCCACATAAAAAATGTAGAACTTTGGGGGAAAAGACTTATAGATATGGAAAGCCAATAAAGTCAACTTTCAAATGACACCAAAAAGTTGGAAAATTATTCATGCTTGAGCGAGCACTGCCCACTGAAACAAAGGGTATGCAAATTAGGGTGGGCTGGAATTAGCATTCCAATTTCTTTCAGATTTTTTGTTTGGTACTTGCAAAGTTGAAGGTTATGTGGTGAATTAAAGATCAGATGTGATCAGTTTGTTGTTTGTGAAAATTTCATACGTTATTAAATTGAAATTTAATGCTTGAGTGATCATTAATTGCAATTTTTAGTGCAGCTTTATCATGTGGATCATGTGGATCTCAACAATGTGTTCATGACAGTCAGGAGAAGAGGGGGGGGGGGGGTAATATGACTTAGGTAGGTGAAGTAAGTTGATGGGATAAAGGTCAACAGAACATTTAGCAACCCCTCCCTCCATCTCTACCCCCTCCCCCACTTCTCTCCTCCTGAGAGACTAAGCTTGGCTAGGCTGGGCAGGAATCAGCCATACAGTTTTTTGAGAGGTTAGTCCTTTGGAACTTACAAAGCTAAGGGTGTTATGCTATTCATGAGTGAGATAAGTTTTGGTTTCAATAGGCAAATTTCATGAATTACTCAATTGAAATGTAATGCATGAGTGAACAGGAATTGTAATTTTAGTGTAGCATATTCATCTTGTGGACATCAGAAGTGTGTTCGTGAGAGTCAGAGTAATGTGATGGTACATGTACCTGTTACAAGCAAGAGGGCGAGATATGCTAAGACTTGGTTAAAAGGGCATTCCTCTTCTTTTTGTCCTTTTACAAATTAAAATTCATATGTATCCTCCCCTCTGCACCTCCATATCCCAGCCCCCCCCCTCCCCTCTCTCTCTCTCTGTCTCACCTCCTGGATTGTAGCCTTTTCAAAACTTAACTGCCAAGTGACCAGTGGCTGATGGTCAGTTTGAATGATTACCAAAAATTTAATGATTATGATTAACATGGATTAATGAAATAATTTATTGGAAAAATGAATGTTTGATTGATCACATTGCACATTGAATAAGTTTATTTACTGATAAATTGTTGATTAAATGATTGATAGGAAAAAGTTGATACCCTAATTCATAATTAAACCAACATTCTGCTCAGGACTTCACGCGTACATGAGAATAGCCATCAGTCTCTCAATCGGAGGGGAGGGAGGGGGCTGAATGTTCTGTTGACCCTTATTTCATCAACCTACTTCTCCCACTTAAATCCTATCTCACCCCCTATTCTCCCGACTGGCCGACTCCCATGAACACATTGCTGAGATCCCCATGATAAAGTTGAAATGCTGCCCCAAAAGAGATCCAAATGATAAAGTTGAAATGCTGCCCCAAAAGTGTAATTTATGTTCACTCATGCATTAATGTTCAATTTAATAACTTATAAAATTTGCTTAAGCTATCAAAACTGATCAGGGTTGATCATTAATTTATCACAACGCCCTTAACTTTGCAAGTTCGAAAGGATTTGCCTCTCAACAACTGACATAAATTGGAAGGCTAATTCCAGCCCACCCTAATTTTCATACCCTTTGTTTCAGTGGGCAGTGCTCGCTCAAGCATGAATAGTTTTCCAACTTTTTGGTGTCATTTGAAAGTTGACTTCATTGGCTTTCCATATATGTGAGTCTTTTACTCCAAAGTGCTAGATTTTTTATTTGGTGGCCATTTCAAAAGTGTATAGTTTTTTTTGGGACGCGCTGTATATCCCCGATACCTAGAGTTGACCTCTTCCCTGTTCTCTCCATGCTTCCCCTTCTCTCTTCCTCTCTCATTTAATCTCTCTCTGTATCCCATCTCATCAATCTCCCTTCTTTGTTTCATCATCTCTCCTTTTAACCACCTCTCTCTGCATTTCTCCATCTCATTCCCTTCTGTCTCTCTCTCTTTTCCTACTGCACCTCATTCAATTTGTAGTCTCTTCCCTCCTTTCTACCTCTCTTTCTCTCGTAATCTCAAGTGTTTATACCTGCTTGTACCTGGCAGCAGAAATGTGAAGCAAGATTAATCACTCCGTGTAATGGGCTTAGTGACATTCTTAATCTCATTCTCTCCTTTTAATTTAACAGCATCATAAATCCAAACCAATCCCACTAGCATGCATGAATCTAGCTTAATTATAACAATCTTACCCCAAGGATCAAAACAAAAATACTCATTGTTTTTATTCATTTTATTTTATTTCTTATTTTGTTTATTTCTAATCAATTAATTACTTTATTTTATTTTCTATTGATTTATTGATTGATTATTCATTTGATTTTTATTGATTTATCTATTTATTTTTTTTTTTGGGGGGGTTACATAACTTAACATCTACCTTAGATCTTTGTTTTAAAGGACAAGTCCATCCCAACAAAAACTTGATTTGGATAAGAAGAGAAAAATTCAACAAGCATAACACTCAAAATTTCATCAAAATCAGATGTAAAATAAGAAAGTTACAGCATTTTAAAGTTTCGCTTATTTTCAACAAAGTAGTTATATGAACGAGCCAGTTATATCCATATGAGAGAGTTGATGACATCACTCACTATTTCTTTTGTATTTTATTGTTTGAAATATGAAATATTTCTATTTTCTCATCATTGTCATGTAAAATGAATTTCATTCTTCCCTGAACATGTGGAATCCCATTATTTTAACATTTTGTGCTTCAGGCAAGGAGGTCCTAATCGTCAAATTCGTAAAAATTGAAATATTGTATAATTCAAACAATAAAAAACAAAAGAAATAGTGAGTGACATCATCGACTCTCTCATTTGGATGTAACTGGCTCGTTCATAAACTATTTTGTTGAAAATAAGCGAAACTTTGAAATGTCATAACTTTTTTATTTTACATCCTTTTTTGATGAAATTTTCAGCATTGTGCTTGTCTGATTTTTCTCTATTGATTCAAATCAACATTTTTCTGAGGTGGACTTGACCTTTAAATATAATTTGATATCTACTTTACATCTCTTTTTTTTTTAAAAGATGATTGTAGACCGCACTAGGATTTTCCTAACATTTTGCTTACTTCATATCTTCATGAGATTAATTCATTTGTCATTTATTATATAGCTTACAATCCATAACTCTACTATATATCATTTTACTCGTTTTTTATTCCTCATTGTATGCTATCTTATGTCATTTTATATGAATAATTTTCATTGTCTTTTAAATTGTCAGTTTTATAATTTATTTATTAATTTACTTACTTTGATTTTAGTCCTGTGTTCTTGAAGTAATTTTCTTTATTTCTATGATATTCTTTGTCTTTTAAACTGTATTTTGATCTTAATCTAGGTTTTTAATTTTGTTTCAATTCATTTAATGTGAATAGCATCGATATGTCATGTAATTTTGTTTGTGTATTATATTTTGCTTTAAATTAATTGTATTTCATTTATTTTGTAAATCTTTCTATGTCTACAGGGCTCTTTTGTAAAGCAGGCCTTTGGACACTGAAAGGACTACCCTTTTTTTACATAAAATGAATAAATAAATGAATGAATGAATATTAGTTGTCTATCTAAATTTGACCAATAAATAAACACAGCTTGCCCAACAAGAAACATTTTTTCAGAGCTCTGTATCTCCCTCCCTCCCTCTCACAAAAATTATCTCTATAAACTATCTATCTATCTTTCTTTCTATCTTTCTTTCTTTCTAATTCTATCTATCTATAAATATATATATTTATTCACCTATTTATCTATCTATCTATCTATCTATAAATATATTTATTTATTCACCTATTTACCTACCTACCTATCTATCTATCTATCTACATCTATAAATCTATTTATCTATCTACCTCTCTCCCTTCTATACCTGCTTCCTTCTCAATTTCTTCCAATACAAACACCCTCACAAACCCTAACAAACTACCATCAACATACCCCACCCCACATCTCTTCCCTAATTACAGTCACAGCCCAGCTAAGCCCATTAAGCCATCTACTTCCAGCCATCTCCAATGAGCTCTGTCAAGCTTTCCACTCTCCTCCATGACTGACTGAAGGACAAACATCTTCATCATGACCAGCTTCATTGCTTGTATGTCATGTAGCACAGCAATATTAAAGGTGCTAATATGTTGTGGGATAGAATATACCATCAGCTTCCCACAAGAAGGGACTTACGGGTAATATCTTCAGCTTCCCACAAGAAGGGACTTAGGGCGCATGTGCGCAAAACGTGCATTATCGAGAAAACGCAAATCATGTTTTGAGCTTATTTTAGTGCTTTGAGCAGCAAGTGTATTATTTTCTGTCCTAATTCTCAAACTTTCTGAAAAGCAAGATATTTCATCATTGATAGTTTGTGATTTTGATTAAATTACTCTTAACGCTTTCTAATCTTAAGAATGAGATACCGTACACGCAGTTCCTGGAAAAAAGGCCACTAGCGCGAATTGGTCTATGCACGTAAGCACGTTGAACCAAGAATTGTCTTTTTTTCCAGGAACTAAATGCGCGATCCAGTTCCCAGAGAAAGGACTCAACTTTACAGGTCTATTCTACAGCTGACACGACATTAGCTCTGACGACATTTGCTCCAGTCTTAATACCTCTAAAGGTATAGGGTTAGAGTTAGGATTGTAATAGAGTATTTGGTTCAGAATAATATAAAGATTAGGATTATGGTTTATTTAGTTTTGGAAGTTAGGTTTTATGTTTGGCCTAACATGAAGATTTTCCATCGGAGCAATTGTCGCCAGAGCATATGTCATGGAACCATTCCACAATCGTAGGAATTTCAACACAGAAGAAAATTAAGAAAAGGAATAAGAATCAAACTTGATTACTATCAACTAATGGCAGGCCAAAAGATGTTACGGTGATTCAACTAGTAATGTACATGCATTTCAAACCAAATACATGTACTTGATTAATGTACCTGTATGAGGGAGTGGCGTAATCCGTATTCATTTATTCACCATTCTGCCATTATCTGATCCAGGTGATCACTCACTACACTCATTTTAATGCCACATATAACACACATTAACCATAGAAATTCTGAAAACAATAACGCCTTAATATTCCTGCTGTCTAAAAATACCACCTGATTGCATCATCTCTCATTGGAAAACACTCTGTTCACTACCACAATAATACCAAAATAAATGATTTTGATGGAAAGGAGGGAAAATCTTGCCACCAGTAAACCAATAGAGATTCTAGGAGCATTCCCCTAAATAAACAGTAAACCACTTTGATAGCAATGGCTTAAACTTATTGATAATTTCTGGACACATCAACTTTGAAGGATAGAAAATCTTGCCAATGATCCATCAATAAGGTTCCATAAAGCATGTACTCAATTGACCATTTACCACAAAAGACTTGGCTATCACATGTTGAAGGTACCACACATTCTTGACCCAACAACTCTTATGTTCAAATTGTAAACTTAAAAAATTTAAGGTCATTAACTTTGGTGGATAAAGGGAGACATCTTGTCGATGAAAGCAATAGGATTCTAAGAACTCATCACATGACATAAGCACTTTGCACAGCATACCACAAAGAAATTCTTTACCTCTTATTTTGGAAATTATCTCTTGCGTATTCCAGACAATATTGATGGGAAAATATTGCCACCGATAAGACATCAAGATTCCAAGAGCATGTCCCATAGCACATCATACCACATTGCACAACATATCACACTGCAATGCACACCACAAATCTATTGGCTACCACTTGCCATAGCAACTCGTTGCATGGACCCAACACCACTATTAGTCACCATCTTTGGACAAAAGACGGAAAATCTTCCCAAAGGGCATCCCCCATTGCACATCATACCACACTGCACCGCATACCACAAAAGAATTGGCTACCACCTGTTGTAGGTACTTACTGTCTGGTGTTGTGGCGTTGCTGGTGTGGTTACGTGGCGGACTGGAGAAGTCAAGGTCCAGGTCCAACAAGTTTCCAGCAGAATTGGATTGATTGCTGTGAGGAGTCAAATCAATTGAAAGATTGTAAGAGGTTGCAAAAATATAAAACACTGGCTTTACTAATCGGACTTCAATATGGCTTTTTACTCTTTCGGAATTTTCCTGGGTTTATTATGACACTGAAATGAGGAAAAGCTAGCAAACCAAGGGGCTGATTCTTAAAAGTTTTGCAAATTATTCATGATTTTATGAATGACTGGTATATAAAGTTAAAGAATATAAAGTAAAATGATATACCCAAAAAATATGCTTGGTTTAACATATTAGGACTGATTGCCGTATTTTGATGAATGATAAGCTTTGCAATGAGATAATTATTTACATACTTGTAAGAAGAATTTAATTTTCAAAGATTTCAATTTAATCAAATAGAAATAAAAATGATTGAGAAATCTGTTTTACCACTCAAAATCATTTTCCAGTCATTTGTAAAATAATGAATAAGATAAAACCTCTACCAAAAATAATGATAATAATCACTTTGAATCAAACATGAATGACCAGCGTGCTGTAAAAAAAAAACATTAAAAAAAAATTAACACTGACACATGAAATACATTTTCTAAAGAATGTATATAAAAAGATAAACCATACATTTTACAAAGAAAGATAACACCATGCGTGCATCAATAAGATTCATTTCAACACTGTGCTTCTATCTTAAAATCATATCATCAAATGCTCTCAGAATAAAATGCATGCCAATATTTAACTACATTACCATATAAATAATGGCCCAATAAAAGGAAATAATTTCAAAATGTGCATGATACCTATATTATTTACAATCTTTCTAAATTCCCTCACCAAATAAAGGAACATTCATTATTAAAGGATAGTTGCAAGTTCCACTTTTACACTATGAAAAGATTCTGCACCCCTTGATATAATTATCATTGAATGAAAAAACCCTCAAGTTTACTTCTTTGATATGTCACATTCTGAAGAAATATAGATGGGGGGTTCAATTTGTACAAAATTATAATATTGATAATATAAAAACGTATAAATGATTCGGAAATTAGCTCAATATGTTGAGGTGTTTTTCTTAAACTATGATTATTTTTACCCTATTCAAACTTAATAATACCGAAAATAGATTTATATTTTTAGATTTCCACACACACAATCATTAGCACATCCTGATCAGAAAAAGGATGAAAGAGGTAAACAGTTGTTAACACTTAATGGCTAGCCCCTTCAATCATTTCATCAGATCAGAAAATTCCAGCACCACTGTTCTCAAGCCTATAAGACATTCCATATTGGGCATGCATATCATCACTTGCTGTGTACACATCATGCTAAAAATCATACAGTACTCTCTTCGTTATTCTAAACTTAGAATTATAACTCACTTGCATATATAAATACCTACATGCCAACTTAAATATTTGTTTTCAAATAATAATAAAAATCATGGATGATGAAAAGCTTAAATAAAATCCATGGAATATCACTGCTCTCAGGGAGTGTTGTGTGAATGTTGTGATTTTCAAGAATTCCAGTGAATATGCTAGTGCAAATCGACTTCACAAGACAAGGGTTACAACTAAATACTTCATCATATTTTAGGCATCAGTTATACTTGTATAATAATTTTATTAAAATGATAATTTTAAACTTTTTATCATATAACAGTGTAATAAAAATTGTGAATGCCTTTCCATGCTTTGGAAAAATATAATATTTGGGATATAATTACTTTGCTAAATACACAAAACAAACTTAAAACTTGTAATTTCTTACTTAAAGTGGAAATTCCTATTCCCCTGAATATTGAATGTTATTGGGGCCATTAATCATAATATTTACCGTGTTTACACTTAATCGGCTTTCATTTTTCATAGCCTGTAAACATGAATAATTTGCATCAGCTTGCGGTTCAGAACCGGCAATTTGCACCACCAAAGTAGTAGGTTCTGAACCGCGAACCGATGCAGAATCGGCTTTTTTACTACGTGTAAACAGACAGCCGATTCTGCATCGGCAATTTGTGCGCATTTCATTTACTTTACCATTGTGACTAATTGTAAGCGCACTGATCCAGCGTTGTCTTTATTATGACGTATATTGTTGGTGTGCGTATCATTTCAGGTTTTTGCATCGGCTCGCGGTTCTGAACCGCGAGCTGTAACAACGTGTAAACGCAAACCAGAAGTTGATTCTGCATCGGCTTTTGGTTCTGAACCAAAAGCCGATTAAGTGTAAACACGGTAATTGTGGGGAACCTGGATGACAAAACATGATAATACTGAACAAAGACATTCTTTCATTGGGGTGAATATCAACTGCGAACAAAAACTGGGCTATAATAACTACAGCTGTGCTGAGATACCAATTATTAAAACATTTCTGGTGTCTGGTGCACTAAATAGGCTTGGTGAAGACAGCAAAGAGTATATGACATAAAGTAAACGGACCTGAATCGTAACCACGAGTTACGATAGACTCGCGAGTAATGAGTAGGCGAGATGCCCAAACTAGATAGACATCACAAAGGCAGAAAATAGAAAAGGTAAAAAGAGAGATTTTGATGGAAAAAAATCCACAAGAGGGACGATGTAAATATATGTGAATTTAGATTCAGTGTCCCAGATAGTCAAATTAAATTTTAAAAATAATCGTGTCAGCAATTATGATTTCCCGTCAACTATTAAAGCTGAAAGTATCCAAGACCAACACTATTTGCTGCTTATTTGTAAGTGCAATTGACAGGATTAATTCTAATTTTTAATTGACACGAGAGAGAATATTTCATAAACACTATAAAGAGAAAAGACAATTACAACAAAGCAGTCTATGGATTTCTATAAAGAAAGTCATTCTAAAACATGTTAATAGTGCCTGTAAAATATATAAACACACACACACAACAAAGAACTTCTCCTCTTTTCAAATTACCATATCATAAGTTTAAAACAAACAAGTTAGAGGAAAATACTTGAGTGTTCCTACAACTATTGACAAACTTCAATGTTAAAATAATAATGATCTATCAATTCATATTTGATTGACAAGGTATTTTAATAAAACAATTCACTTGTAAACTAATAGTTGTGATTTATTTTAGTGCATTTTCCACATTATAATAGAATCCTATGTTTTTAAAAAGCTAAAGATACACTCCAAAAAAGGATTGATCAAAATGACTGTTCTCTTAGTTAATATGTGATCAACTGATAAAAATGGTCAAAATTAACCAAATTCCTGGTTGATTTTAACAAATAATTAGGTTCATTTTGACCAATTTTCTAGGTCGGACACATATTAACCAAGAAAATAATCATTTTGTCAAATCCTTTTTAGAACTCTATCAAACATTTTTTGACACAAAATGAAAAAAAAAAGCTCGTGATTATAATTTCATGGAAGTGAAGCTTGTCCGTCGACTGCAATTAACACTTTCATAATTTATGCAGATTAAGATTTGAGTACCATATTGCACTTGAACTATGGAACAAATTACTTTTTATACAAGTAATACATGTAATAAGATCACATTACAAACAAAATTAATTAATTTTCAGCCGAACTTAATTCAAAATCAATACTTGAAAATCACTTTGGATTTTAGGGGATTTGCATCTTCTACACATTCATTCCAAGTGCTTGTAATTCTGCACATATGAACTTGGAATGCTGATGATATATATAGAGTCATTCCTTAAATCAAGAAAGCAACAAATAGCCTGCCATCATACCTGAAATAAAATGCATAAATGATTCCATGCATATAGGTTGATTTAAAAACAAAATATTAGTAGCAGTTCTAGAGGGCTTTGATCAGCCCCGGCTCTCGCATCAACTGCATTAACATTGTCAAGACACTTGTAAAAACTGATACAAGAATCTCAAATCACATCCATCAAAAAAACTGGACCATTCTATTAAAGATATATCCCCTAGAACTGCTCCCAAACAAATGAAAGCTAGTACACCCTCACTACAAACTACAAACAGAAATAAACTAAAATGTGATTATAATGCAGTCTAAGCCATGTTAAAAAATATCTGTTTCAAACCATGTCTCACTGACATGATTCCATGATCACTTTTTTGCCTTTATATTCACTCACACCAGAAGTTTATTTTCCTTTTATAATAGAGGTATTATGTTTTGCATAATCTGGGGGGTGTTTCAAAAAGATTGCTTTGACTTTGGTGAATATTCAACTCATAGATGGTTGACTTCTTCAAGTATACCTGAAATTATGAATATAGTATAATGAAATACAAGCTTGAAGTTGCTCCTCACCACAAAAAGAAGAAATAAAAAAAAAAAAAAAATCTGTTCCATTAATTGGTATTCTTTGACCTGTTGGAGATAGGGTCCAAACATATATGGGATTGTGTCTCCGGAACACGTATGTTACATAATAATCCAATCTCCAACAAGTTAATCCTGCAGTAAACTTCTTAAAATTTTCATAATAAAGAATAAACCAATAAAAAAAGTACACCATGTCTTCTTTTTGTTTTTGTGGGCGTAGGTTTTGTACGGAAAAGGACCAGCCAGAGACCTGGCTCAGACTGCACTACAACCAACATTCAAAGACATTTAAAAAATAACAAGCATTGAACTACATCTACAAGAACAATACAAGCAGGGGAGAGAAAGCATGGTGATGTCATGGTCACACTTGTGAAACCGACCCCAGATAGACCACAGCTATTCCAATGACATACCATCGGATGGTCTGGAGTCGGTTTCATCGGTGTGACAGTATCTTGAAAAGGTATCGGGGAAGGGGGGGTCTTCTACAACTACTGACATTGACAGCAGGCTTGGAAGGGAGGCGAGGAAGGGGGCGGGGTGAGGGGACTGTCAATCATTTGTAACCACACCTTCTTGGTAACCATGGGTTATTATTCAACCGATTGTACTTTTTGCAGTACAGGTTGTAGGTTGGAGATCTACGACAGAGAAGAAAGGGGACAGATTGAGTCGAAGAATACAGTCAGAGAAGTGATGTAGAGGACGAAGACATAACACTAGAAATATTGAAATTATCGACAGAGAAACACAGGACAAACATATCGTCACTGGGGTGCTGAATCCTCGCATCTCAATTTAAGAATTTTAAAGGACAGCTTGGACAAACCTGAATTATAAAGTCATAACTTAAGGGGGAATAAAACCTTTGGAACAAGTAGGCTTGTGTCAAAACAGAAAAATCAAAGAATAACAACAAAGAAAGTTTGAGAAAAATCGTAATAATAATGAGAACGTTATGAGCATTTGAATATTGCAATCACCAATGCCATGCAGATCCTCCCATTGGCAATGTGACAAGGATGTGTGATGTCACATGTGAACAACTTTCCCTTTGATGGACTATAAAATACCCACCAAATGTCTCTTTTTGGTTTTTCTTATGGTGACACAGACTCTTTATCCATGATGTATTCTTTGAAAAATCTGTATTACATGCCCTCCAATAGAAAGAATACATGATTTACTGATAGATGTGATAAAAAGGGGCAGTTTATTAAAGTGAAATATATAATAAAGTAATGGGGAGAGTTGTTCACAAGTAACATCACACATCTTTGTCGCATTGCCAATGTGAGGATCTCCAAAGCATTAGTGATTGCAATATTCAAATGTTCATAACTTTCTCATCATTCGTTCGATTATTTTCTCAAACTTTCGTTGATCTGTTTCTTTGGTTTTTCTGTTTTCACACGAGGCATCTTGTTCCAAACATTTCATTCTCCTACTTTCTTTTACATGTACCTACAACAAGTTCTTAACATAAGTTATGACAGACTATTGTTGGACAATATGAGATAGCCACTGTTGCAATAGTTCTTAAAGTTTTTTTTTTTGGGGGGGGGAGTTGTCCTCACAATTTTTTAAACTTTTAGATATAATGCTGAACAACCCACCGATGATATGAATTGAGCATCAAAAATTCAATTCAACGTGATGTCTAAAAAATAGACATAGGGAGAAACTACATGTATACGTGTATGTAACAAGATGGCAAATCAGCTTAAAGGAAATTACACCCTAATATAGAGTTGCTTTAATGAAATCAGAACAATGGATATAATAATTCATCAAAAGATTTGATAAAAAATCCAACAAATATCAAGATATACATGAAAGATGAGTATTAATTCAACAAAGTGGTTGTTTTCCCTGAAAATTAGAACTAATGAAAATCTTGATACATTTCTTTTACAATTTGCTTTTGTCAACCTATTGACTACTGTTTCTAGTGACTATTTGAGCAATTTTTAATGAAAAGTTTGACTATATCGTTGCATTTTTCATTAAATTGTGGCAAACATTATATACTTAGTAAGTTTGTATTTGCATATATGTTTACAGATACATGAGAAATATCTGTATAATTAATATTCAGCTACAAATAGAAACGGTTTGAGTACACTATTGTGACTTTCCATACACGAGACCTCCCATTTTGATACACACACAAACCTATTTTACATGACATCATCACATTGACAATTTTGAACAAAATACGATAAGACTCTCCTGTCTCGAAGAGCGGAAATAACATTACAGATTAATCACATTTACATCTTAAAAAGTATGTCTAGTTTATTGAAGACGACCGCAAGAGGTTTTCTAAGCTTAGGTTCACAAAAAAAAAAAATCTCTCAAAGAGCAGTGAACATTGCAGTTGACCTACCTGCTTCTATTTAATGCCGTTTGTCGTCTGGCTTGTAGATCGCCATCTGAAGAAAAAAAGATAAGAAAACCTCATGAAAATATGCTTTTCTCTCTTATGAATAATACTCAAGATGGATCTTCTTTGATGGACAGTTAGAAGTGCAATATTTTGCTGTCCCTATGACTGTGAAGCAAATGAATAGGTTTTTTAAATTAATTATTTGTATATTCTTATTTACATCATTACTGTACAACATTGAATCAAAGAAAACATGACATACAATGAAATTTAACATAAATTACATTATATTTCTAAAGAAAGAATATTAAATTAAAAATGAAAATCTATAGTTTATTGTTCAAAATGAAATCTGAAATAGAAATACTCCAAAAATTCTTTTTGCCCAATAGATCGTGGGCCTGGAAGCCATTGTAAAGCCCCAGATCGACATCATAGCTTTATCCCATTGACTTGTTTAACACCAAACAGGGTTGCAGCAACTCCCATATTTTGATGTCTTTTGGTCTGACGCTACCAGGGTTTAAACTCCCGACCTCTCAGTTGTGAGATGAACACTCTACCAACTGAGTCAACACAACCATCATATGAAATAGTAAATGTGATAAACAAATGCTTAATTTAAGTTTTTTATCTTCTTTATACAATTTTTCCCCAGAAAACACTTTTTAATATTGCTCTCCATAGAGATATCATATTTCACCTCATTTAGCTCTCAAATCATTCATAATTGTGTAGGAAGTATAAATAGATGATTGTCTCCACCATCAATGAATCAGGAAAGAGCACAGCAAACATAAAAAAATACAACTTAGTAAATATTTTGACACTTTTGGCTTCCCATAATTTACTTCAGAATACAGGCTTCAGTCTACAAACATTCAGTCTACTTCTCAGGTAGTCTTATACCATACGTTAACTTCCCCATTACTTCAGTACATATTTCAAGTAAACTTTCTCTTTTATCAAGTACATCTCCAGATCAGGACCCCGTAACACAAAGGTTAGCGACCAATCGCTTATTCAAACAACCTATCAAGATCAATGATGCATGCGCATTTTGCCAAGTAGAATGACGAGGAACCAATCAGAATTGTTCTTTCAAATTAGGAATTAATTCCGTAACCTTTGTGTTGCGGGGCCCCAGGCGGGTGTCTCATAAAGCTGTTCGAAAGTTAAGACGATTTTAAGAACGACTGGTGACCCCTTCTTGTGTAAAATGGTATATTCATTGGCGATGGTTAAGCATGTAAGAAAGGTTCACCAGACGGTGATCCAGCTGGTGATCCTATCTTACGCGCGAAACCATCGCTATTAAATAAATATACCATTTGCCACAAGAAAGGATCACCAGTCGTTCTTAAACTCGGTCTTAACTTACGAACAGCTTTATGAAACACCCACCAGGTTTCATATCATGGCTGAATTCTTTTTACTATATCATATTGGAACGAGTAAAAAAACAAACATGTTTAGGGCATATTTTTAGTCTCCAAAGGGAGATAAGTTGTACATCTTGTGTGCAATGCCAATGGGAGAATCTCAATAATATTAGTGTTCACAACATCCTAATGCTCATTACATTATTATACCACATATACTACATGTGATACAATGAATGATTTATCAGTTGGGACCTTTCGCAATCATCACGGACGCTAGTATTAGGGTCCCCTAACACAAAAGTTAACGCTTAATCATACACTTGATTTTTAAGATTGATTGTGCATTACAGTCAATAGAATCAAACGTAGAAAACTGCTCTACGATCAATGCTAAGCTTTGTGTAACAGGGGGGTTACAGGCCCTACAAATCTGCTTTTCGTGTGCAAAATCCCTTTCCGCGACACCAGTACCGCATACATGCATGTATATTACGACTGATGGCTGGAGATATTGAAAATGCAGGACGTAAAATAGATTTATGCCATGGATAAGAAAGTGGTTTTTCAAACAAATCGAGAACATATTGAGTGAGGAAAAACTTACTGAATGAAGGCTTAAATATAGATCATTACAGTCCATCGAATCAATATTACATTTAATGTGGATTATTGGTGGATCACTGGCAATTGATTTCATGGATAGATCAACCTCTCCAGCCGAACATTTCGCATGCGTTGATATGTACACATCATATGCGATACCTTTGAACTCGTTTCCTTTTGTTTCGTTTGTTTCTTTGTTTCTTTTGTTTACTCCTTATACACAAACGATATGCCTCTCGCACACGATGTGAGGGGCATTATGTTTTACATTCCCCAGAAATGGGGATTAGATTAAAATTCCGGGGGGACCACTTCCATTGATGAGTGGATACCAGGCACGACCATGGGGTTTCGAAAAGTACCCTAGACATGCTAAACAAGTGAAGAAATTCTTTTCCAGATTATGAAAATGCATCTCTTAACAAGTATTTGGCTTGTGAAACCCTACAAGTATTGAATATATATCCCTTTATTCAGCATTTTAAACATCGTTTTGACACCCTTATAACGTTACATAGGCCTATATACGTAACGTACCTGCCCACTCTGTCCCCTTTTACGGGTGGTCGCTACTGGTATCCACTAATCAATGGAAGTGGGCCCCCCGGGCGGCCTCTCGAGCTCTAGGAGGAGTCAAATGTGGCTTTGGAAAGTCGTCCTCAATCGGATAAATCGCTGTTACCATAGTAGCAACCAGAATTTTGCACACGAAACGCATATTGAATGTTTCCGTCGCAGATGCGAAACGAAAAAAAAATCTCATGTCACACAATTTGCATTGCAGGACTGAGTTTTACGACCATGATGACGGTCCCAAAAAGTCCCTTCCAAAGTCAACTACCGTTGTAAATAAGCGTCCGCGTCCTCAAACGAAAGGTCGGGATTAACAGATCTAATACACGGTGGAAGAGTGTACTTACTTGTTTTTTCTCTCCGCTTCTGGGGGAGAATACAAAACAAGACAAAGAGAAGAAAGTCATTAGTAATCTGTAAACAAACATTTATTGACAATCAAAGAGAAAAGGTTTATAGAGACATATATATGTCATAAAATTATGGTATTCTCCAACAGCAAATCAGGGTGGTTATTCAAAAAGCTGTTTTTAAGTTACATGTGGATTTACACACAAAATTAAGGTTGTGAAGGAAAATGCTACATTTAATATTTTCATGGAAAAAATTATTTTCATAAAGATAACTTAAGGATTGTAGGATTCTTTTAAATTTCTATTTAAACAGTTTAATATTAGACAGAAAAATACCAATGCAGCAATAAAAAGTGCATATCATAAGATGAGTAGTGTTTTTCACTTTTTCTTCCAAAGTAATTTGATGGTGTATTTTGTTTGTTAAGTGAAAGAGTTCTGTATCAAAGTTTATTGTATCAAACAAAATCTTTTCTCTTTATAGGAATGTGGACGTATCCACTTGGTCCACTGGCAGATGGTCTACTTCTCAGATCCATGAAAACCATCATGGCTAAACCCACTAGGTCTTTCATCAATTCGGTCTAATTACTGTTGGACCCACCATCACTTGGTCTACTACAAATTTGTCTAATGGCCAAATGGTCTAATTTCCATTTCATCTCCTATCATTATACAACTTGTCAAATGAAAATTTTTTTCATAATCTAATCATTTAGACCAACTGTTAGACCAAGTGGACATTTGACAATATGGGTATAGCCGAACTGAAAGTAATATGGTAAATGGGCTAAGTGGCAAATAGACCAAATGGTTATGAGACGAAGTAGGATTACACCACACGGGATGATACAAAACGGAAAGTAGACAAACTGGGAGTAGACCAAATGGAAATTTTACCATGAACATAACCGGTAAATTGCCAATTGGTCCACTGCCAACTTTTCCACTCACGACATGGTCTACCTTCATTTAGTCTAATGCTAGTCCGTCCATCAGCAATTCTTCTAACAACCATTTGTTCCAATAACCATTTGGTCCAATCATCACTTCGTCTTATCACCAGTTTGTCTATTACAATTTCATCTAATAACCAGTTGGTCTAATACCCATTTTCTTTTCATTCATTTTGCACAATTAACACTGAAGTTTAATTAGACCAAATGGTATATGGACTAAATGGTTAATGGACCAACTGGTTATTAGACGGAATGGCATTAGACTAAATGAAAGTAGACCATGTGGTGAGTGGACGAACTGATGGTAGACCAAATGATATTAGACGAGTTGGCAATTGGACGAATCGGCATTAGACAAACTGGAAATAAACCAGCACAACCCACCTGTTGAGGTGATAACGTGAGACCACCGAGCGACTTCTTGATTTCGTCTACCGTGGCTGTCGTCTTGGGTAGGTTGCCATCCCGAGGCTTGATCTCCACTCGTATCCGTCTCGTCCTGTCTTCACTGTCAGAATCCGAGTCAGACTTTTCAGAGTCAGAATCGAAATGATGGTGACCTAGTGAACATGACGGACAGTCAAGGAATTGTCTTCCAATTGTGGTAAAACTCATTGAAATGATGGAATTCTATTAGTATTGGCGCCAGGTCAGATGCAAAGGCTGATGTAGTATGACTAGCACATTGAGTTTGGAAACTTTTGTTGGAATATTCCCCAGGAAATGGAGAAAGTGCAGACATTGTGTGCAAGCAAGCCAGGATCAAGGTAACAATATTTCTGTTAAGCCTTTAGAGATGTTACTCTGTGTATTGAGTGCTACATAAAAATAGAATATTCTTTTTTACATTTAAATAAAATGACTAACCATGTGATTGCATTTATGAATAAAAAGTATGCATGAAATCATTCTGGTAGAAAATAGTACTTAAACAAAAACAAATTAACAGGCCATTTTCGCTATCAGCAATAATACACATGACCATGTGTACACATCACTGTTGGCAATTTTCAGCATACTCAGATTTCAGTCTGGATTGAACAATTTCACAGCATGAACTTTCATTTTCTAACGATGATTATATCATCGTTATATACGCTATATATATATATATATAGCTTATATAGCGTTATATACGCTATATAAGCAATGTTTTGTTATTATTATTAATATTACACTGTAGCAACTCTACTGGGCCCTGTTACCTAAACTTAGCAACTGATTTTCACAATGGATCAATCAATAAATCAAAGAAATTGCACTATCATAAAACTAAGCTTTATGTTACGAAAACCAAGTAATGAAGTTTATATTTCTATTTACAAAATAAAATAATGATAATAATAATTAAAAATCGTTAATTTGAGAAAGGATATTTCTGTTATCCTCAGGTTTGATACTGAATCCTTCTTCATCAACCTGTGGTGTGCTCTGGAGTAAAAGAGAAAAATGTAAAAAAAATAAACCAAATTATTAACATTGAAATGGGGGCAGGGGAAAACTATGGGGGCAATATTCTTTGCATATTTACATCATTCATTACAACTGATGATAAACATGTACAAGACATAAAGATACATACAAGTATACACATTCAGGAAAATGAGAAGAAATAAAAGGTTTAACCAAAAATGATTAACATTTTGGAGGGCACAAGAATATAAAAGTAGCAATAATTGTTGAGTTTATATACATATATGCTCTTTACCAGAGGAAACAAAGCTCAACTATTGTTATATTGGGGAGACAATATTTTTTTAGAAAGTATTCTTCATTGCAAATACAGATAAACAGACTAATAGTCCTACAACAAGAAAATTAAGCTTTCACATTGCACCATACTGATACACTATTAGGAATAATAAACAAAAATACAATTTTAGGGTTTTATATTTTTACGGCTCTATATTAATCAATTTGAGTCAATACAAGGAAATGTAACAAGTTGCTCTCTGAAGGGTTGTTGCATTGGTGCAAGGATCACTTATAAATCTGTGGTTATTGATGCAAAAAGATTGTTAGCTTTAATCCATATGTGCAATGCATAAGGGCATTTTAACATCAGTGTCAGAACACCATTAGCACCATATATTAATTTCTCAGGATTACGCAAGAACGCTGTGGGTTTGATGCATCTATGCAAGGTGTAAGGGCATTTTCACATCGGTTTAACTGGAAAGTCAATAAATATGGAGGAAGCACAGTTCTATACTACATACATGTATCATGTTATAGACAAAATGTAAGTAGACAAAGATATTAACTAAAAGTGTGCGAAGTGCAAAGTGCTTTCAATTATAATACTTTCCAATTTGTATTGACTAAAACTAATAATACTTAAATGTATATAGCACCTTATATAAAGTGACTTGTGTTGCATAAAGCGTTGAACTTGTTGCATAATACTAACACATATTGCTACACAAAGAACACAGAAAACTGAAAAGCTTTGCGAAAGCATGAATGTGAATAAATTCTGCTCTTTCGCCAACTGATCAGCACCGTATCACAATTAAAACACAAAACCATTAATAACATAATAACAATGAACAGAATTCAAAATAAGGCTGAAAAGTAATATGAAGTGCAATTATAACTAAAAAATAACTTTTCTTGAAAATATGAGAGAACTCATATTTGAGAATGTGATGTAAATGTTGGACATATCACAAGATGAACACATAAAATGACACATTTAGAAATATTTGTCACATAATACATGTCACAAATATCACTGACACAAACACAGTATGTTCAGAATGTTATTATTATCTCTATCCACCATAGAAAAAAAAACACTTAATGTACAATAGACCATTTCAAATCATGTATCAGAGATAAAACTAAAAAAAACACTGTCACAAGAAAGTTTCAAAAACATCAAAATATATTGAATGATTGAAACATGTACAATGTATGTACATCATTAGTATGTAAATTATTCATACATGTACATACTTGCACGAAAACTATCAAAAGAATACATTGTAGACGTAACTACATAATGTTGAAACATTTACAATAAAATATCACTCAATATCTTTTAAGACAAGTTTACTGATACTCAACATATTGCAGATATATGTTAGGACTATTCCAAACATAAACACTGTTAATTCATGTTGGGCCTACATAGAGTATACAGTATATACAGTACAAAGTAACAGGCACAATTTCAATTACTTAATGAGGGCAACTTAGCTTATAAAATTGTTCATTTATACAAATTACAAAGTCAATGCTTTGTTTTTTCACAAATTAAACAAAACACACGAAATGAAAGGAAAGAAAATATAAAGTTTTTGGAAAGCAACATTCTATAGCAATAATTCATTGCATCGAATTAATAAGTGACATCATTATTTCTAAATAACGTAAATTTACTAACACCTTTCTAAACAAGTGGAATGCCTCTGGCCGTCTCACCTGCATCACGCGGTTCAATATAGCAGCAGTGCTCACTTTGAATACTACTCTAACTCGCACAAGATGTTCAGTGATACATGGTTACTCTTATCTCCCTTTTTTATGAACTAGACCAATAAACTTACAGAGATATGATGGTTATTCAACAAAAAAACCCCAACATGGCCAAAGTTCATTGACCTTACATGACCTTTGACCTTGATCATGTGACCTGAAACTCGAACAGGATGTTCAGTGATACTTGATTACTCTTATGTACAAGTTTCATGAATCAGATCCATAAACTTTCAAAGTTATGATGGTAATTCAACAGATACACCCAATTCGGCCAAAGTTCATTGACCTTTGACCTTGGTCATGTGACCTGAAACGCGCACAGGATGTTCAGTGATACTTGATTACTCTAATGTCCAAGTTTAATGAACTAGACCAATAAACTTTCAAAGTTATGATGGTAATTCAACAGATACCCCCAATTCGGCCAAAGTTCATTGACCCAAAATGACCTTTGACCTTAATCATGAGACCTGAAACTTGCACAAAATTTTCAGTGATGCTTGATTACTATTATGTCCAAGTTTCATGAATCAGATCCATAAACTTTCAAAGTTATGATGGGAATTCAACAGATATCCCCAATTCGGCCAAAGTTCATTGACCCTAAATGACCTTTGACCTTGGTCATGTGACGTGAAACTCATGCAGGATGTTCAGTGATACTTGATTAACCTTATGTCCAAGTTTCATGAACTAGGTCCATATATTTTCCAAGTTATGATGACATTTCAAAAACTTAACCTCAGGTTAAGATTTCGATGTTGATTCCTCCAACATGGTCTAAGTTCATTGACCCTAAATGACCTTTGACCTTAGTCATGTGACATGAAACTCTAATAGGATGTTCAGTAATACTTGATTAACCTTATGGCCAAGTTTTATTAACTAGGTCCATATACTTTCTAAGTTATGACATCATTTCAAAAACTTAACCTCAGGTTAAGATTTGATGTTGACGCCGCCGCCGCCGCCGCCGTCGCCGTCGCCGTCGGAAAAGCGGCGCCTATAGTCTCACTTTGCTTCGCAGGTGAGACAAAAAAAAATTGGGAGAAATATCCAAGATTTTCAATATGATTTAAATCATCTCAAATCCTGATCCCTTTCTATAGCACAATGAACCATTTTTTAAGATTTAATGTTGTAGCTAGCCATTCATGAAACAAAGAAAAATGTTTAAAAAGGATTTATTTTTAAGCTTAAATTGATCCAGAAAAATTTGCATAAAATACATCCAACACCCAAGGTTACACATATTGCAAAGAGATCAAGTCCAAGCAGGGGTACTTATTCAAGCTAACCAGTCTTTGCTAAAAGGCAATTCCACATGATTTATATATGTTCTATTGACATTTTTAGAAATTCAAATTTATGAAGACTATTACTCAATTGGTCATGGTTCAAGCATAAGAAGAAATGAAATTTCCTTGAAGTAAAATATGTGGGGTTTTTTCAGATTGTGCCTGATAAATACCTAACTTTTCTTCTTTCTATTCAACATTGAAATATCATTCATTCAAACAATTTTCTACTTCCATTATGATGGTAAACAAACTTGGCAATGGAATGGCCAGATAATGAAGCAGTTTTTGGAGAACATTTTTTAACTGAATGTGAATTTATAAAACTGACTGTATGATAGAGCAAATTTGATATTGAATAAGCATTTTTCAATCCAATGACTTGACTTTTCTGGATTTGACTGTTCAGAGTGTATAGTGAGTTGATAGTCACTCTCGTGTGAACGTGAAACTGCCTCATAGCCTAACAGACAAATAGCATGCATGACACCAATAGCTTTTACTTCAGAACACCGGGCCCGGTTTCATGAGAGCGTCTTTCCAATGTCTGTCATCTATATCAATGAATTGTTTTGAGATGCCGAATGAAGAACCTGCTTGCAATTCATTATCAACTATTGATGCATATATAAGAAAAAAAAAGTGGGATTGCTTCCAAATTTTTCAACAGATTTTGGTCATGGAAACAAAACCTATAATTTTCCAAAACAACTTTGCTTTTCTCCTTGGTGTCACAACTGTTTCTCTGGACTGCAGCCACATTTCCCCTACGGTGCATGCATGGAGCCCAAATAGGTAGTCAAAAACAGCAGTTTTAAGTATTTCTATACGGATCACCTGTACAAAAATTCTCAAAATGGCCATCTGCGATGGCCACTGTAGGGAGAAAGTGACTGTGTCGTAAGTCTGCAATCGTGCTGCCTGCGGTTAAGACTATTCCAAAAACATGCAACTATTCTCTATCACGTTCACGCTATTACAAATACATGCAACTATTCTCTATCGCATTCACACTATTACAAAAATATGCAACTATTCTCTATCGGGTTCAGACTATTGGACAAGCTACGGTAGCCTTACATGCAGAGACTGCAGAGAGGAGAAGTGAGTCCGCTCATTGGTTTGCTTTGAATGAAGAACCTTACGCAAGCAAGCCTGTCGGAAGAGGAATGCGTGGATGAAAATGATGAAGGGATGGAACAATTAGATTGTTATTGTGTAAGTGATGTAGGCAAACAGGAAAACTAAAATGGGAATGTAAAGCATGGAAATATAAAATGAAAAATAAAGATGGACGGACAGAGAAGTTCAGTGTTTATTTGGGGTGGTGGATAGTTTAAAAGTTTATGAAATGAGAGAATAGAAAATAATTTAACAGAAATGCAGATAGAAAGAATAAGGGTAAGTTAGATAAGTTTATTAAACAATGTTTAATGTGTACTGAGAAAAAAATAAGAAAAATAGAATATCAAAATGATAGAGATAGATAGTAATGTTTGTAAATATTAACATATGTTGGGACTGAGTAAACTATAATACAGTTGAGTTTTGAAGAGGAAAATATTATACAGATCTTATAAGACAAGATCTTAAATTTCACTAAAATAACAAATTAAAGATATTAGAATAATATAGGGATGAAAAGATGAGGTTATTGAATTTCAGTAACCTATTCAAAAGTGGAAGTATATAAGATAGAGAAATTGAGAAAAAATCTTTTTATAGGAAATGAGAGATATTTGATAATTGGAAATTGCAAAACCTGGAAAACTGTAATTTCAGTTGAGATTAGATAGAGAGAGAAATCAAAAGAAGATATTAAATGGGGAGAAAGGGTTATGAAGAAAAGGTATTGCTTCATGAAGATTTTCGTCAGTGAATTTCACCAACAGATGTTATAAGCTACTGAAATCCTTGCATCTAATTGGCTAAGAGCAAAGTAGTCTATGAAAATCACTGACAAACTCTTCATGAAATGCTCCCTGATCTTCCACACCAAGGATTGGAAATAAATTTAAGTTTGGAGGAATTAATTTAAAAAGAATTAAGAGAAGAGTGAGAAAAATGTGGAAAAGGGTGGTTGATTCATTCAATCCATTCTAATGTGAAGCAAAAGGTGCTTCCAGCTCTATTCATTTTCTACACACTTCTAAAGGCAGTGAAAATTTGCTATCATGGACCTAAAAGAGATGGACTATTAATGCAAGCCTTCCTTTGATGTAATGATAGTCACCGTCACCTGATTATGTGCATGTCACCTGATTATGTGCATCTCAATGAAAACATACAGGTGTTTTGATTTAGCGACTACAAAGGCGTAGCTGATCATTTTACAAAGGAAAGGTTTTCCCGATCTTGGTTTTTGTTGGCTGATACCCTATTTTTAAGAATATGCCTATCAATTAATACGCTTCAGATTTGGAGCAGCAAATTTGAGAATCAGACAATTTTTGTGAAATGAAATGTGTTATTATTAGATCAGCAAACTTCTGCACAATTAGAATGACCACAATCTCTACACGCTATGTGCCATGTACTGCATCTGAGGAATATTAGGAGGAAACTTGGAAAAAATGGTTAGGGTTAGGGATAGATATTTCTATCTAGAAATATGCATACATTTAACTATTAGACATGAAACTAAGATAACCAATTGTAAACCAGAACAGTAAATTGATTTTCCAGGATTTATGATTTATCATGTTCTGCACATACAGTTTGTGCAATATCATTGCCTAATCATGGAGTTCTTCTTTCAACCCATGGTCTATTGACGGTGAAAATCATAGAATCATCAAAGGAGACAAATGTGAAGAGAATGATATTAAGATGACAATGAAAATCAAATGTTGGTCAATTCATTCACTAATCGATGAATGTCCATCCCTTTGTAGGTCCATGCTACAAACTAATAAAGCTGTCTCAATGCTCTAAATCTCACTCTATGGGTGAATTCTTTCTAAATTAAAGGGATACATCACTCAATGGGTGAATTCTTTCTAAATTAAAGGGATACTATTGAAAATACCACGTTCTCAGCATTAAAAGGTGAGAGATATATGAAGTGCTATATGACAAGCAGGATTTTAGTTGCTCAAAAATCTAATTCATCCACTTTCAAAGTGAATTCATAACTGCCTACAAAGCATCCCTAGTGTACAAAAATGCATTTATACATGTACATATATGATATAATTGTATATAAATATGATATAAAGTGGAATTAATATCATTCTATTAATAAACACATGCTACATTTAAAAAAAATGGCTCTATCAACTTTCAATTCTTATATCAAAGTCCTACTGGCGAGAGAACTTTACGACAGGATTACTTAACAGAGAATATAGTATTTCATTTTATAAAACACATTATATGATACACTTCTTAATATTGAAAATTAAAAAAAGCACTAATAATGAAATAAAAACATGGTAAATAAACTGGGTTTATGTACAAAATGTCACAAAGTTGCAAACAAAATATTCATATTCTACATAATGTCAAAGTGAAAAATTCAAATGTTCATCTTAAACTGATAATGCCAAAGGAACTGCAGTTTTTATCACACTTCCTTCTTTGTAGAAATAAAAATATCTAAAATGTCAGGCGTCCTTTTGCATCCCTTTCCAATAAAAATAAAACATGCTGATATTCTTAGAACGACATTTCTAGATGGGTATATGCTGATCGTTGTTTGAATTTCTAACACATCTAGGGTGACACCTAAAAACAGAATCAACACATTACATGAGACAGTGGTTTTGTAGTTATAAAAATTGTGTTGAACGAAAAATTCACGGAATAGCATATAAATACTCAAATACATATCAGGCAAGAATATTCTGATTAGATCATTCTAATGAATAAAATTTACACATAATACTCCATATTCATATACTAGTATTAACAATGGACTTGTAATCTACATCATTAAAAGAATATTTCAATATCAAAAGGAAACGCACAGGCATGCAGTATACAAAGTAATAACAAAAACATAGGATTTTACAGGCATACCAATGTTTTGCGAGGGGTCCATATTGGAGGGGGGGGGGGGGCAAATGTGAATACATTTGCATTCTTGCTCCAAAACTTTTATTCTAAAACTCCATAAAATATTTTTATGAGGTGTAAAATCCTACATTTGCATTCTTGTTCCAAAGGCTTAAAATTTAAACAAGTGGAATGCCTCTGGCCATCTCACCTGCATCACGCGGTTCAATATAGCAGCAGTGCTGACTTTGAATACAACTCGCACAAGATGTTCAGTGATACATGGTTACTCTTATGTCCACTTTTTATGAACTAGACCAATAAACTTACAGAGATATGATGGTTATTCAACAAAAACCCCAACATGGCCAAAGTTCATTGACCTTACATGACCTTTGACCTTGATCATGTGACCTGAAACTCGAACAGGATGTTCAGTGATACTTGATTACTCTTATGTACAAGTTTCATGAATCAGATCCATAAACTTTCAAAGTTATGATGGTGATTCAACAGATACACCCAATTCGGCCAAAGTTCATTGACCTTTGACCTTGGTCATGTGACCTGAAATGCGCACAGGATGTTCAGTGATACTTGATTACTCTAATGTCCAAGTTTAATGAACTAGACCAATAAACTTTCAAAGTTATGATGGTAATTCAACAGATATCCCCAATTCGGCCAAAGTTCATTGACCCTAAATGACCTTTGACCTTGGTCATGTGACGTGAAACTCATGCAGGATGTTCAGTGATACTTGATTAACCTTATGTCCAAGTTTCATGAACTAGGTCCATATATTTTCTAAGTTATGATGACATTTCAAAAACTTAACCTCAGGTTAAGATTTCGATGTTGATTCCTCCAACATGGTCTAAGTTCATTGACCCTAAATGACCTTTGACCTTGGTCATGTGACATGAAACTCTAATAGGATGTTCAGTAATACTTGATTAACCTTATGGCCAAGTTTCATTAACTAGGTCCATATGCTTTCTAAGTTATGACGTCATTTCAAAAACTTAACCTCAGGTTAAGATTTGATGTTGACGCCGCCGCCGCCGACGGAAAAGCGGCGCCTATAGAAAAACTATATAAAAACTCTAGAAAATCTTGCTAAATGTTTACCTTTTTGGGGTGAGGGAGCAGTTAAACTTTTTTGAAAGTTTGACACATTTTATATTACCTGCTAAAAACTTACATGAGTTCAAAGAAACTCTGACAGACTTTTGCTCTTTAAAAAAAATGTTTGAATTTTCTCATATTTTCATATTCACAACACACTTGTATCAAAACATGCTTGCCTGTGAAAACCAACCAGTAGAAACATCAAGACTAGTGACAGTATTACAACATGCAATATTCCTTGAGAAAAATGACCATTGAGAATATCAAGTATAGTCACAATAGTATAACATGCGATGTTGCTTGTGAAAACTGACCACTGATAACATCAAGAATAGTGATAATAGTACAACATGCAATGTTGCTTGTGAAAACCGACCATTGAGAACATCAACAATAGTGATAGTAGTACAACATGCAATGTTGCTCGTGAAAACCGACCATTGAGAACAACATCAAGAATAGTGATAATATTACAACATGCGATGTTGCTTGTGAAAACCGACCATTGAGAACATCAAGAATAGTGATAGTAGTACAACATGCAACGTTGCTCGTGAAAACCGACCATTGAGAACATCAAGAATAGTGAAAGTTGTACAACATGCAATGTCTGTGCAACAGGGTATGGATTATACAATTGAACAATTGATTGCATATCCATAATAAGACAGAAAGGAAGTAGGATGTGACTGATCAACATCTGTGGTCTATCAGAGTCAGCTGCAGACAACTAGGAGATATATGGGGAGCATTACATAAGACAAATAGCCAGTGATTTTCACTGACAACTGTTATAAGCTACTGATATCTATGCATCTGATTGGCTGAGAGGTAATTAGTCAGTGAAAATCCCTGACTGTTTGATTCATGAAACACTTCCCGGATCATGCGTTCAGGAGTCAAGAACATTCTGACTTCAAATTAGAGGTTACTCATGAGAGAGAGAGAGAGATAGGAGTGCAATACACAAACATGAGACATGAATGCAGGATTATTTTCAAAAACAAAACTAAAGCAAGCAAAGGTGGGACTGTAGGTTTTTTTTTAATGAAGAATGATGATGGGGAGGTGATAATGGTGAACTTCATGAAAATTAACTGAAATGAGTTCATTTTGTTTTGTCAGTATTATTATTAATTTTTCATATAGAATGTTTTGGAGTAGTTCATATTTTTACTTACTTGTTATATTATTTATTCAGATATTAAGAAAAGAAGAACAGAGATTGAGGAGGGGTCCATTGTTATTAACATGCTTGTCATCATCATATCAATGCTACGGTCATACCGACGAAACCAACTCCAGACCGATCAGAGCTATTACGTTAGTTCCAATGACAAATCAACGGTCGGTATGGATTCGGTTTCGTGGTGTGACCATAGCATGACGAAAAACACATAGTGCAAGGAGGGGTAATAAACAGACATGACAAGGAAGGGGGCGGGGTTACAAAGCATACACATAAAACTCCATTCCTCAGTCCATACAACGAGAGTGGGATTAGGGATGGGGCCAGGCCGGGTGCTGAAAAGTGACCAATCCTGCATGCCTTGACCTCAAGTAACCAAACACTGGACAAGAGGAGGGGGGAGGGGGATCAGGTGCACTCACCACCGACAGATCGCGAAAAGATCCCATAGAATACACACTTGGGCTGGAGGAGGGTGCTTGAGATGGTTGCCCCGGCGATGTGGTTGTGGGCGTGGTCGTGGGCGGGGCCAATGTGGTGGGGGTCGATGTAGAAGTGGTAGGGGAGGTGGGAGTAGTTGTTGTGTTGTTAGCCGTTGTGGTAGTTGTGGCAACAGTGGATGTGCTCATAGTTTTAGTGTTGTTTGTTACTTTCTATTAATTATTTATAATTTTAATTAATTATTTTTATTTTCATGGAAGGGGAATATATCATTTTAAGGGGTGGGTGATGGGTTTATGAGGATGAAAAAACAGGAAGGGGTGAAGCCACCGCCCATAACCATGGTGAAAGGTAGAAATGAGAGGATAAAAAATTGCAGTGGAGAAAGAAAGATATGAACATGAATGATAAGAATAAACAAGAAGAAATGTGAATAACGCATGAATTTCAGATTAAGAGAAATAGCTTACACTCGAGTGACAATATTCACAAATTTACATAGATATAGAAAGATGCTAGAAGAGACTCATAGCAAACATAACGCCCTTTATAAACATTTTGGTTATGACATTTAAAAAGTCTGGTAGTAACTCAACCAGGTCAACCATACATAAGTTTACAATTCAATTGTCAGTAGTAATACACAAATAAATCAAATTTTGTCATTTGTAACTGAAAAAAAATGATGTGCATTAAAAATTGTGAATTTTTCGACATTCATTCGACTGTATTACAATGTAACCTTTCTCCATTGGCTTTCCTTCTTATTGTTACATGGATAGCTGTCACATTGCTTATCAGCAAGACAGCGACTCACGCACCAGCAGTTAAGACGTCTGCTCTTAAACCACTATGAACAGTACCCCATCAACGCATTGCCAATGCATTTCAGCACGGTAATAACATGTATCTCCTTACAAGGTCAGCCCTTGCCTCGCCTCCAAAGTGGAACGGCTTACAAGTTCCGATTTACATTCTACTTTGAGACAAACTCAAATCAACTTGCTTACTACTGACTTCCACAGTCCATGCATTGTACAGGGACGCAACAGATTAATGGGGATTCATGAAAATAATACAAACACAATATTAGGCGGATACATCTATTGATGTAAATACATTATAAATGATAATCTTATCATGTACTTCAAAATGTATGCAGATCTTTTTATCAATACTTTTCAGACTGTTTTATTCCAACATGTTTCTTAAAAATAAGACAACCATATTCATGACTGATTAGCCTTCAGATTTTGTTACCGGTATTGAATACTTTTTTCACCAAAACGGAGACTGATCTCTATATGAATACATTACACGAGACAACATAATGCTGCTTTACCTTTAATTTTATCACATAACACATTAAATACTTTCTCACATGATCTAGCAAATCTTGTTATTCAATACTCTTCAGCAAAAATCAGACTGATTAATATTCAAATATCTTACGTATGACACACCTATTCTAAAACCAAACCAAACCTGGTAATAATGTCCCCAACATGAATATTATTTCCACATGATCCTACAACATTACATTTTCGCCATACATCTATACATCAAAATGGGGTAATACTATACACCCTTGCGATTGGTCTTATCTCAGTAATCAAATCTCACGTCTATGAGAGTATTTTAGGCTCCATGACACGTCCTGATCCTTCTGCTTAATCCATAGGATTAGTACAAGCCATTTATGATAAGTTCATCATAATATTCATCTTACTAATCTCATGAATGTTGGAAATGGTTTGAAGGATAAAGATGCCAATTTGCAGAGCAGAGATCCTCTTGTTTTAATGTTCATAGAAACATTCATTATAAAACTAAATCCTATATGGCAAATATCCATAGCATTTACAATAAAGTAATAATATTCATCTGAAATATCCTGAATGTTGGAATGACTTGAAGAAAAGATATCAATGCCAATTTGCAGAGCAGAGATCCTCTGTTTATAAATGTTCAAAGTAACATTCATGAACTCAGTACAGCACTAATACATATTTCTATCACAAGGGCCCAATAAAACCAAGGTTTGCACTAGACTGCAATTAGGAAAAGACCATTCAAGATAACTGCTGCATGCCCATATTGATCAAGAAACCCACTTTATACCAATCAGGATTGTTGCTTTATAGAATTTGTGATTGTTTACAAATCTTTGTGTTACTGAGATCCAGTTGTACTTCCTCTTTGTGGTCAACTCATATCATCTCTCAAACTAGATGAAGCCTTTACAATGATAATCAGAATGCCCCAATTAAATTAAATAACTAAATAAATGATGAATAAATAAATAATTTAAAATTTACAACAACAAAAAAATGAAAAAAATAAAATCTGGGAAAAAAATGGAGATACCAATAAAAATAAACAAAAAATATATAAAAAATAACAATAAAAATGACTTTGTTAAATGTTAATATTTACCCTGAAAGTGATAAAACTTATACACTACTAAGTACACAAAACAAAAGCAATGTTAATGACATTGAGAAGTGCGACAGATGCGAAGCCAGCATTCAACACCGATATAAAGGATGAAGTGTTTTCATGAAGTGATACGGTAGTATTAAAGAACATAACCTGTGATACATTTAATTAAACCCTTCGGTCCATAACTTGCAGAAGGGCGGAAGGGCAGGAAGGAGCGCTTTAAAATCAGAAGGCAAATCAAGGCTGTGCCTAATTTTTCTTTGTCCTTTCATATGGATATGACCTTTTTTAAAAGATGTTTATTGTGACTGAAATCAGGGAATTATTGGGATCCATGAAATTCAGTTTAAAATAAAAATGAAATAATTTTTCACCTGTTAAAAGATGTCATGAATCGTTAATATATACATGTACATATCTTTTCCATCATTTCAGAAGAATTTTTTCAAAAATATAGTCCTGTTTTTAAAACATCCCATTTGGCACTTTTTCAAATGTTCACAATGTGATGCAGAACTTTGTGAAACAGTCCCTGATTGCATGATAAAAAACACCAAAAGCAAAGGCCATATCCACTTCAAAGGGGCATTTCATGAAGCGATTCTTAACTTAGGCACGACTTAACCGCACAATTGGTGACCATTTCTTAAGGTGTCAAGTCAGATTCTAAATTATTTGACTCCCATTTAAGGAACATAGCTGAAAGTTGAAATTTAAAAAAATCTGATTTACAAGAATCTGAGTGGGAAATGTAACATTTTTAACATTTGCTAAGGATTATTGGAAGTGAATTCCTATTATATCAAAGCAGGTACATTTTGGGGTATCTCAATTTGCACGCAAAAGGTCCACCAGTTGTTTTGTGAAGTCGATCGTAATTTAGGAACAGCTGTACGAAATACCCAACAGGTAGTAAAGATAGTTAGATGCAGTGAAGATTTGGTTATACACTTTAGACGTGGCGGTAAGATGGATAAACATTGATTTCCCACAAGAATATCAAAGCCTCACCCCTGTGACGCAATCTTTAAACGATCCTAAAGATGCGTTGCCGATGCTGCCAGAGCGATCGGAGGAGTTGCTACTCTGTTGCTATGGAGATGATCGGTAGCATTCATGAGAGAGGGAAGGTGGGATGGTGATTAGATTTGGAATGTACACAACTATGTAAGTATTGTAAGTGCCATATACTCGACACTCTGCCAACCTTTGCAGGAACGAATAAGTATTCTGTATCTACATTAAGTATCTTTCCATCAAAATTCATATCCTCTCAATTGACCCTAATTCTATATATTATTCATGGACCACCCTCAAGCATTACGAATGCTCAACTATGTTCCTCTACAATTTACTGTACATTTATCACTCTTCTAGATCCCAACTAAAGCTCTAGAAATTATAATTCAAATCACCTTATATTAGATAGCTTTCATCTTTTATTTATCATTTGTATTCCTATGAAAGTAGCTCTTTCGCCCCCTCTTTTTTCTTCTTTTCATCATTTTTGGCCCAAAATTTATACCTTTTGGTTGCCCTTTCATATTTTGCATCCCTGTCTGATTTTCGTAAAAATACTGATTTTTTCTACTGGTTGTCAGCTCTGAACATGAAAGCTTGACAGCAAACACTTTTTCAAACCTTTAAAAGAAAGAAATATTGATAATTTACTTTTTTTTCCCCTCCACAAAACATACCCCCTCAAAACAAATGCCATCTATAAACGTATATGTGCAATACTTGTTATATACTGCATATTTAGTTGGGATATGATGAAATGATGAATGAATTAAAAGAATGATTATTCTTATATGCAAATATAGAGCTTCTCTGAATAAATACAAACCAAGAATCATTGTTATATTATAATTCTAACAAAATCATTTTTCATAAATGACACAGGATTACATATCTTAGATCCTATTCGTTGTTTTTTTTTTAACTTATGGTTAAGTCTGCATATGATGACTTTCGAAGTCGAAGCAATTTTTCAGACCAGATTATGAAGAAATGTGTTCTTACCTTTTCTATAAAGACAAATTTCTCCACAATCCAGGGGCCCCATCTTAAAGAGTTGTGATTGATCCGATCAATCACAACTATGGAAAGCCAGCAAAGTCAACATATAAAATGCATTTTTGTTCAAAAAAATTTATAGTTATAAATGTATATCCATAAATTCATTGATTTCTTGACAATTCGGTGTGTTCTCCTATGTTTCTCCTATATCCCAGCCACGGCGTAATTTCCTTCAGCAAGAAATTTATCCACACTGTGCTGCACTCGACCCAGGTGAGGTGAATGGGTACCCGGCAGGATTAATTCCTTGAATGCATGAGCGCTGAGAGGCAGCTCGAGCTAAAGCCGGGGTAATAATAATAATAAAAAAACGCGCCTCGGAATAGAATATTTCTAGATAGATGGCGCTATATAAATGCCTATTATTATTATTATTATTATTATGTTTAAAAAGGACATTTTGCAAATTTCCTGAAGAAAAAAATTATGACACTGATGAATTTCCATAGAGTTACGATTGATTGGATCAATCGATCGTAACTCTTTGTAAGATGGGCCCTGGATTCCTGCAATCCCAGGAGATTTGCCTGAGCCAGATTCAACTGTAAGCATCATTCATCAATTTTCGTTGTGCTCAAGTTTTGAAGAAACATCAGTGATTCTTGATTATTATTTTTTTTTTTTGGGGGGGAGGGGCATTTTCTGGGACACACTGTACACATTTTCAGTCTGATAATGAATAATTAGTTTGCGGATTATTTGATGTGATTAACATCTACATGATCTGTTTACATATGGTAGATGCTTTCCTTTCTGATTTATGCATATATATATATATATATATATATAAAAAGGATAAAATAAATAGACAAACTTACCATATCTGGAGAGTTCCTGTGAAAGAGAAATCAGGTGTGTACACTGTTATATCACATATTCTTACTACTTCAGACATTCAATTGAAATCAAACCGTGTCTAATGTTGTGGTAGAAAATGAATAGCAGTAATGGCATACATGCCCATTTTTAAGAATAAAAATCCCATTGAAACAAAGAAAATAATAATTTTCGGGGTAGTTACACATCAAAAGAATATCGCTCATAATTTGAAAAAAATTATTGTTCATGCTCTTATTTTGCCATTTTCAAGGAAAAAACATATTTCTATATCTAACAAAATCTTACTGGATGGAGTGTACATAATGATTTATGGTACACCACATGGTGAGTACCAGGACACAGAAAAGTGAATAGAACAAGAAGTGAAACAGAGAGGCAAGAAATTGGAAGGTTGAAAGGTAGAGTATTCTTTTCTGAGATGAGTGAAGTCTTTAAGAGGACTGTAAACCACATAATTTTGAGGGGCTTGAGTAGTTGGAGAGTTGAGAGAAGGCTGGCTCCAACCAATCAAGCCTCTCAACTTTTCTGATTGATTCTTTCATGAAAATTTGAATTTACCTGTTGTATAAGATTCAATGCCCTCTCTTAATGATTTTATTTGTCTCGATATCGATAACAAACAAATTTAGAGCAGCTAGATCTTGAAAACATCAATATTCAAATTTTATGTTGTTCTTACCCAGGTGACTCTCCATCTTTCTCTTTCTTTTTCTTTGCTTTCTTCACCTTTTTCTTCTTCTTTGTCGTCTCGGGGTCTGGCATCGGGATATTGGATACATCGCATTCTTCAAACTCTAATAAAACTATTAAAAAGTAGGGAAAACAGGCAACAAATGGTAACTGGACCAAGCCGCTGAGAAATAATTGGAAAATGGATCGTATGAAATGAATTTTTTATTTGCGGGGAGTTCTTTTCACAACCTACTGGCTACGTCTGCAACATGGTATCGGCTTTACCATTGCAGCAGTAAATAAGGATTTTTCAGGGCTCTTATTTTATTTTTTGACGGTTCTTTTGAGCATTTAGAGGTGAAATCGCACCTTTCCCCACATGAAATTCTAGAGAGCTGGCCATGTCATTGTTTGTCCATAGGCCATTACCCATCCACATCAACTTGATTTCTTAAACTATCCCGCTATTTCTGATCGAGAGTTTATTCACAAAGGAGACATACCTGGTCTTTCTTTGCCTGTTCCCTTGGACTCTGAGAACATTGAGATAAGTTTGACTTCTGTTAGTTCCTCACACTGCTCTGTGAACTCTCTCTGCACCTACACAGAAAAAATAAGCAAATAATAGAAAATTGACCAAGTTGGATAAAAACATATCTAATTGCTTTCCAATCAAAGAAATCCACAAAACCAGTGAGAAAATCTTGTTTTTAATAATGTCAAGAATCAGCTTTCATGTTTGGGATCCCACCCCCCCCACAATCATTCATCCAAAATGTTATGAAACATATGGAGGAAAACACAATTACATTACATCACTCTCTCCTCAAGTTAAAGGTTGAATGAAGCCCTTGGAGAAAGCTAGCTCATGCAAAAAAAAAACAGAGGGTTGAGGAATATGACCAATGAAGATTTATTTTGATTTGATAACTATAAGGTAACTAATTTATCAACAGGTATGTCACACACACAATTTTATTTTCAATATATGTCTTGTTTTTCACTATACATTATGAACATGTAGATCCTATTCAGTGCCACTATATATATGTCTTTATTCACTCGCAAACAGCCATGTCCCTGTCTTATGAATTATGTTTCAAAGAGTTTTGATTTTGTGAACCATCTCAAGTATGAAGCATTGAGAGATATGAACAGAGATCTATCCCATATTTGTGACTGAATTCATCATTAATCATGTTTAATGAGATGAGGTCCTTGATGAGGAAAGTGAAAAGGGTTGATGAGAGAGGAAGGAAACAGATTTTTTTTAATATTGAAAAAAAAAATGAAAAATGTAAGAAAAGCAAAATCTGAAAAAATTAGAGGAAATTGAGAGGGTGAGGGGAAGAAAAGGACGAACAGAAAGGGAAAAAGAATTAAACAAAGATGGAAAAATATAGGGAAAATATATGACATGACACCACAGAAAAACATAAAAACATAAATAAACAGGACAAAAAAAGACATAATGATGAAAGTGAGAAAGTGATGAAGAAGGTAATAGAGAGAAGGTATACCATAAAAGAAGGAAAAGGTTCAAGGAAGCAATGAACCACAAAAGGAGGAGACAAAGAAATTTAGACAAGGGGAATGGGCTACAGCAATAGACATGGGAAGACAGCGGATGTAAATGACTGATGAAAAAGGCTGAAGTTATAAATCGTAAAATGGAGAGGTACGGGCATGCAAAAAGGAAAGGGAAAAAAATGTCAAGAGAAAAACTAAGTCACCTCCTCGGTTGGCTGGATTCTCCTATAGCAATTCCCCATGATTCAAGAGAAACAATCAATTAGAGCGGGTCACAGCAAACCAGATCAGACAAGACAATTTCCTTTTAATTACTCTTTGGAGGTAATCCAATTAAAGCCCATCCAAAACGCACGGAGGATCAGAACACAATTACCACTTCCACCCCTTTAAAAGTTAAGAGAAAGAAAGACTTGTGTGTGATCTCTCAGAAAACAATTAAACCATGAAGTCAAATCTTAAGAAAATGACGATGACATGAAATGATAGTGAAGTCTTCTATAGCACCAGTATCTGCCAAATCAGGAGCTCATGGCACTCATGTAAGTATAATGTGACATCACAATGTCTTCTTGAATGTTATCCTGTGAGAATAATCCGATGAGAGAGACACTCCAAAAGCTTCTGAAATCCAAAATCAATTATATCACATCCAGTGGATAAGGAGGGGCATGAATACAATGAACATGGTTCAAATTTGGGACTTTCCCTTAAATCGCCACGCTCTTGTTTCCACAATGATTATAAAATCCTGTCGCAGATTTGCATTTCTTGGAAATCCTGAAGCGATCCTGCAGAAGCCTTGAAATATCCAATGGCAAATAATTCTGAAAGACAAGATCCGATGAATCTCTTGAAGTTCAATATATGAGAGAATATTCAGTGTACATCAGAGACTTCACCTTGTTAAATATGGATTTGTAATAGCCTCTGTCAATTGTTCTAAAAGATGAGGGATAACACAGTCATTCTCTTGGAGTCAAATCCATGCAAGTTATGTCAAGATAAAAATCTGCAAGCAATGCTGTTAAATCCTTGTAATATCCAACGGCAAATGATCTTCAAGACAAAAGACCACAGGAAATTTCTTTGAGTTCAATTCATGTGAGCGAACACTGGAACTATTCAACACTAAGTCTTATTGAATATAGTTTCATAATTCTTTTGAATGGTTAAAAAGACAAGACAGACAAATCCCTTGGAGTTGTAGAATCCATGCAAACAGATGTTAAGATGCCTTTGACATCCAATAAGCATTACTCAATGTTTACTGTACAATCCACAAGATATTCCTGAAGAAGCCGAGATTCAAGACTTGTTTATACTCGGCAACAAATGTTCTAATCCATGAATGCAACTGAGAAGGTTTTTAAAACACAAGGTCTACAGCACGACATTCATGTTTGATATCGACGCTCACAATCAGTTGATTTGAGAATACCCTCGCAATCGTAGATTGAGCATGACACAGGCGGAAAATAAATGTATCCACTTTCAAGGATAGCAGCCAAGAGTTCGTGCAGGATCTGATGAGCCCGGCTGTAATGACGGTTAAGCTCCTAGTTCTGGTACGGATTACACTAGCCTTTTTTTCATCGCTTGCGAGCGTCTCCTTAGGAAAAGAATCGAAATGACAAAGGCAGTGGCAAATGCCACTTGGCGGGCATGACTGTGAATGCCAACAACATGTGATGAGTGGGCTGGGGCACTGAGCGCTTGTTTGGGCAGAAGTTCAGGGGGGAAGTTATATTTGGAAGTCAGGCATTAGTAACTCGCACCATCCTATAATATGAGTGTCCTATGTATAGGATCCTACTGCCTTTCAAGTGTGAGGCGAGTAGGACATTCATGTTCAATTAACAGTTGCTGAGGAAGTTCCAAATGTGCTGATCATCCCTTTTCCTTCTCTTGAAGTAATATCATCCCCATAGTAACAGAGATGTTTTATTGCCCCTCCCCCCCTCCACAGCCACCATTTTACATGCTCATGACAAAAAACATTTAATAATGCAACATCATAACAATAAATGAGAGGTTTTATATATAGATGAGATGTTTATGTCATAAACAGGATTCACTCTCAGCTTGCGGTTTTCCCATACAGACAAAATGATGTTAATCTCTTGGCTACTAAAATTTCCCATTCAATTAAGTTCAACTACTACTGAGTCTGCTACACAAAGTTCAGCAATTGATCACATGACCGATTTTATGCTTGATTGCATTGAACCTACAAACTGATTTTACAATCAATTAAAGATTTGTTATAAAGACCCCTGGTTTCATGTAAACAATGGCTTAAAAATAAGTTGATCCATGGCGAGATTGCTAATCCCTTGTTTGTGTATTGGGGATGACAGCAGCTGTTTAACATGAACCACAGGACATTGTCCTTTAACATACATGGCATGAGTCACGGGTTATATTCACTGTGATTTCGATTTGATATGAATATACTTTTCACACTGCATGCAGACATGCAGCAGACTATATTCGGTAGATTGCAGATTGGTCTATTTCCGCTTTGTCTACATTTCTACAAGGTCTCCTCTCACAAGGTCTAATCCTGCTTCATTTAAAACCAGTTTATCTACGAACCATTTTGTCTAATTGCAATTTAGCCAACTTCCCATGTTGTCTTCTATCCTGACAGGCTATACCCATTTCATCTAACATCCACAGCACAACTTAGTCTATAAATGTCCTATTAATGAACCAAGTTTCATTTGACGAAGCAAACTACGAAGATAAAGTGGAAATTAGACCAATCGGGAATTATACTAAATAAAAATAAGACTATAACTGGGTATTAGACCAAGTATAGTACAGAGCTCAATTAACTGTGTGGTACATGTACATGAAATGTTGACCATTATTGGGGAGATTTTCATGAAAGGACTTGTCAGATGTTTCATCTGTATAACTCTTTTATCTGACGGATATCAACGTAACAGTGCTTCTCAGCAAATCAAAACAGTGGAAGTTGTCGGACCTGAAATTTGTCAAACAACAAATGTTGATGAAATGCTTCCCAGGTTGTTCAATAATGGTTGTTTAATTACGGTTCATACTTTGGTTAAATGGACCAATTATGATGTTAAAAGCCAGCCTAAAATCTCAAATAAAAAAAACTGAATATAAACAATATAGCCCCCTCCTTTAGCCCCCACCCCACCTTCCTCCCATGGCCTTTCCATTCCTTCCTTCCTTTCAGACTCTCCCTCTCTTTGCCCTTTTCTCTTGCTTTCTTCTCAACCCTTGGCAAGCACGTAGCACCCCACTCATGCAACAAACAATGCTTCAAGAATGACGTCTAACGGAAGCACACAAGTTCGGTGAGGCCAAGCAAAAGCAGGGCCCCTTACGACACAAACATTAATTTTGCAATCAATCGCAGAGCAACAATAGCCAACCAGCATCATTGTTGCATGCACATATTGTTCAATCAACCAATCAGAATGGCTGTTTGAAATCTGTAATCGACTCTATTGAGTCTTTGTCTTACGGAACCCCTGAGAGGTTCTGGAGGAGTCAAGGGGAAGGACTGTATGTCGAGCCCTCACCATGGAAGCAGTGGCTGACAGTTTTATTACTCATGGGGGAGGGGAGAGAAAAAGGTGGCTTTTTACGTCTTATGATTCAGGCAATTGACGTAAGTTAGATACCCCTTAATAGCAAGAGTCTGTAGCAGCTGGCTTTAAGCAAAAACTTGACATTTATCTTGGAGTCTGTGGTGTGGCAATATAGAAAGAGTGCACTCATGTAATTTTAAATAGCAAAACCTGTAAGACAAAAGCAATATGAGGGGCCAGGACTTAATCATATGGAGAAAAATCTAAGGATAAGTACCCTTTTTATAATCATTTCAGTATCCCCCCCTCTCCTCCTTCCTTTCTAATATATTAAAATGATATTTCTCCGTAAACAATGATAATACAACATTGCGTAATGACGTGGGGAGTCAGAAAACAAAACCTAGGCATGTTTTTCAAAGATATAAACGTAAATAAATGTTCTCATCATTGCCAACCGTCTTTTAGAATTTGCCATTTGAATAAAGATGAGCTTTAGAGGAGTGGGACAATTACATGTAGGGGCTTTTAAACTTCATATGTTCTCATCATATTTCACAAAGAAAACATAATAGACTTCTAATGAATGAAAGATACAGTTTGATATTACAATATCTTGAATGTGGGATTTCATATCAAAATTAAAACATATTGTATCCTGGGAATGTTTCAAGACTTCTATAAAGTCAGGAATATGCATACTATTCTTAGTAAAAGAAAATAAATAAAAAATAATACAGCGCTTCTCCAATTTGAAAAAAAGCCATGGAAATACACATACTGCAAAATAAAATATTCTGGTAAAATATGCATTCATCAAAACAAGGTAGGTTTAAGGAATGATTGACCCCCCCCCAAAAAAAAGTATATTACTGAAACTAACCTTACTGAAATTAACCTTCATGTAATAAACATCATACCACCCTTACCATGTTTTCACGCTGCATCTGCTCGCGGTGCAGAAACGAGAGCCGATGTAAAATGTTTATTATGCGTGTATTGACATGATTAACTTGTATCGGCTCTCGGTGCAGACAAGGCAATTTTGCACCGCCAAAATAGTAGGATCAGAACCGCGAGCAGGAGCAGACATGGCAATTTTTCTGCGTGAAAACATGACGCCAAGAGTCTGCAACGGCAATTAGCTGATTGCTCACCTGTTTTTGAAACGTCAACGCGCATGGCATAGAATATGCGCAGATAGAATCCACTGATTTGTGTTTTTGCCCCGCGAACTGATTCTGCATGGCGAGCAGGGTCAACATTCCATATTAACAAACTTGTTAATTACACCAGGCCAACTGTCAATTATAATGTGAATTTCACCATGGTAGAATGTTTGCAACAAAGGATGAATTCAAAATATATGTTGACGTTTTGGTGCTGGTATGAGCAAATTTTTACATCTGCACAAGATAAAAAATGAATACTGGTTTTGGGACAAATAACACTTTGTTTTTAGCTATCAATAATGTGATCTGGATCATTTTTATGAACGCGGGCTATGTCTTTGAGCTATGAAAAGTACTGTAAAAGTGAAAATTTTCGCAGGGTGGAAATTTTCACAGATTTTGCGGCAGGATCAGCTAGCGCAAATTTTAAAAAATGCAAATTTATGAGCATCTATTTCAATGCAAGTTTTGAACCAAGGTTCAATCGCGTGTATCGTTTTGGCAAAGAGACTGCATAATTTGACCTATAGAGGGCAACATTTAAGCAAGCAAGCTTGAGCTCCAAAATCATATGCACCAATTCCTACTTTGCTTCTTATACGCGAGCAAATGGGGGGATGAATGTCAAACATTTGTACTGTTGCACATGGTCAGGACAAAATGACAATAAAACTTAGGACTCCAATGCATTGTGCTTAGTAAATGCAGGTGCAGTGCACATTTAAGGAATTTCGCTTTTTGCTTTCAACAAAGACCACTCTTGCTGTCAATAATATTCTTTTTTATACCGGTACTCATGGATTAACATAGGGAAAAATTTATTTTTTTGTGTATTTTTGCCAACTTCTGAGGCATTGTCCAACTCCAATAGCGAATACTCTTATTCGTGCAATGGTGCAACATTTCGCATTCAGTGAAAGGAGACACTCTATGCATCTCGGCTACGCCTCATTGAATAGAGCATCTTTTTTTTAACCATATGAGATATCTTGCACCATCGCACTTATGCCTATTCGCCATTTGTATACTAATTACTCCAAATATGAGTTTTGTTTTGCTACATTCACACCAGTGAAACCAACCCCAGAGCGACCAAAGGTACTACACTATTTTCCAATGGCTTACCACTGGTCGATCTGGAGTCAGTTTCATTAGTGCAACTGGTCTATCACCATGTAAACTACTGTGGGTTTTAATACTTCTTACCTTTTGTACACTGTTATGGCAATCTTTGACAGCAATGTTGTACTGCTTGATGAAGTCTTTGAGTTGCTGTAAGTGTGCCTCTTCTAATGCTTCAAATTTCTACAAGATAAAAGGAGATATAAGGATAGAGAGGGGGAGGGAAAGAGAGGGGGGAGAAAGAGGTGGGGGGAAGAAAAAGAGTAAGGGGAACAGAGAGAAGAAAAAACCCATTGAACTGTTAATCAGTGTAAATATTGTTCATATTCCGTCACCCAAGACAGACATGACATTCAATTATTTTATAAAATCAATATAACTTGGGATCATTATTTAATGCAAGGTCAAATTATGTGGATTATTGGATGGGATCCAGTTAACTTTGGTTAAACTTAAGATAAACTTCAGAAAGAGGCTTAAATGCATATTTAACCTGGATTAAACCCAACCCCTCCTCCCATTCTTGCCAACAGGACGAGCTAAATTAACATTTACAAGAGGATTAGATGCGGGTTGAATCCAGATTAAAAACCCCTTGTCAAGCTAATATGCATGGGGCTTCAAAGAGCGCTTCGGGCTGATGAGACATTGATACCATGTTGCAGACAAGCCAATAATCTACATAACAGTAATGAGATATCTTGCAGTCTCGAGCCTAAAGCTGACAAAGAATTTGATCACATCGCTGGTGATATACCTCTGGGAAATGAAGAAGAGACAAAAAATCTCTGGTAAATTGGATAAGCTGGATCCCACACAAACTGTTCATCAATGTTAAAAGACCCCCCCCCCCCCAAACCCTCGCCTGCTTGCTCTAGATGGTATTATTACAGGAAAAGAGACAAAGAGATTTTCTCGTCACAAGATTGTGTTGTCGAACAAAATGATTGAGAAGTGATGATTTTAATGCACTAATCAATATTGAAAATTAACCATCTGCACTTAGAAATGCACACATGAGACTTTACACATACAACTATTTCTGCTCAAACATTTCAGCTGGTAAGGGGGGGAGCTATATTTTAATGTCAGTGCATCTGAAGAAACATGTGCCATATGGATAATGTATAGTTTGGCTGCCTAATTCTGCAGAATGCCAAACTGCCTATTTGTTCATGTACTTGTATCATCAACAAATAACAGTTGTACTTCCTCCTTGCAAACACTTTCTTACACTTATGTAGGAATGTTTAGTCAACAACTTGAAACAAGTACCATACAGACTTCCTGTATTGGCAGAAACCAATCTAACAATACCATAGCCCCAATTACACAAAGCTTGGCAATCAATCGTACTGTTGATTGTACAACTGATTGCACATGACAATCAATACAATTGATTGCAAGAATCAGTCCGATATTCAATTGCTACGTTTTGTACTGGGCATACCTGAAATAGTACTTGATATAAATGATAAGAGGCATGCATGAATTCCTTTTTACTTATCTATAAATATTTCACAAACATGTCAATTAATCAAAACTGTAATAGTTGAACAAGTACTAGTAGTTGAAAGGCCTCTTTCATAATGCTTGATGTGAAACAGGATTTGATAGTTGTGGTTTATTTGAAAAGTGTTTAAACCAAATATGACTTAGTTTAGGATCTACCTGTACATATGATAGTTTTGAGAGGAGGATGGTTTATAAAATAATCATGTCACTGCCTTATAAAATATCAATATACACCATTTCACCTGGGAATTACCATCACCTGCATTTGTTACCTTTGAAATAGATTAACAAAGTTGCCCTCAGATACACCTCAGGCATATTAGAAACTGTTCCAATGGTACATGATGCATATAATACGTACTAATGCCCTGGATGGTGTGTATTATAAGTACTATTACCTGACATGTATCTGTCATCTTCTTCTGAAAGTCTTCTCTCAGGTTACCATACTTGTCAATCAGATTTTTATACTCCTCCACTAAATAAACAAAACAGAGAACAATAACATTAATGTACATGTATTTGAAAAAAGATTAAAAAAACACCTGGACGGAACATATGAAACATCCTTGATAACCCTAAAAGGCTGGGGGGGGGCTTGATGGTTTATTTGATATGTTCCCAACTCGAAACAAAGTCGCCACATTTTCACCACTCTTTTTTCTTTCACATTTCACACAACTGTTGAGACAAATTTGTGTCATCCATATATATATGGTTCCAAAGTAATGCAATATTTTGTAATTTTGTGTCAGACCCAGCATTGCCCCCCCCAAAAAAAAAAAAAAAAAAATATCATAACAAATCCAATCAGCCAAACTCAATTTAAAACATTACTGTCATTTATGATGTTTACAATTTCAGAGTATTATTAAGGAGACTCAACAATGTCGTAAAAATTAAACTGTCAAGGATTGAAAATTAGCAACCCTGGAGAAAAATAATTATCCACTATCAAGTATCAATAACACCCAAAATAAGAAAAAATTACCACTTAAAATTGTAAAAAAAATAATTACATTGTAAATAAATAAATGGACATAAACAGGAAAGAAAATGATATCCAACCATTTCCTCAGATAAGTAGAGTCTGTGAGTTACATGTACCTGGATGTTAATCTGAATCTCTTTAATATGAAAGGTATGTAAGCAGTGAAAAACATAACAGGTTCCAAATCCTTACAATGGTTTTGTAAACAAGCCTTAGTTGTCAATAGATTTTACATACATGTACTGGTAATTTAAATCATTTAGCTTCAAAAATATTTTCAATTTCTCTTATATTGTTCTTCTGCTTCAAATCATGTTTCATAAAGTTGCAATGTACCTAGCACAGATAGAGTTATTTAAAAAGCTAGAGTGAACTAAAAAAATAAAAAGATGAAGAGACATGAGAATGTTTCAAATTTGATGAATTTTAGCATTTTACTGTGACCACAAGCCTGTCTAAAGTATAGCAAATGTTCATCAGTAAATCCTAGTGAAAGAGTATTCTAATATTCAAATCATACACAAATTTAGTGACCATGATATTACTTTTCATGAACACGTTCTTTGTGAAGATTTTAATTATTCCGTTCTGTTGATCAGATTTTAATAGTACCTTCTCTCAGTAATGTTTTTTTCTTTTCATCTGAACATTCATTTTACAAATATAGTGATTGCATATCAGAAATATCTAAAAATAACAATGTATCCTACATGTCCCCCCCCCCTTCTGCGCTTGAGTGACTTTGCTCCAAAGAAATAAACATTAGAATTTTCAAACCTCAATCCAGGACTCCTATTAAATTTAAAAAAAAAAACTGATGAAAATTTCATCCTTAAATACCAGATTTATACATTACATGCATAAAACCTTTCACCCATCTTGGGTTTATGATATATATATCCTTTCATCTAATCAGACAATTCAAACTTTGAAAAAGCAATCAATGCATTTACCTCAACTTTATACAGCCTTTAAAACCTAAGTACCCAAAGTGCATCTATCAAGGCACGAACAATATACTTTCTTCGATTTTATATCTGCCATGTTGATTGTAAATCCCACCATTATAAAGCTAGGTCATCCTGGGATTAGTTACAAAATAATGCCTTTTATCGAATTGACCACTCTCCAATTCAGGGCTCTGGTTTGATTTTTGGCATACTGCCCTCTGTTGTTTGGATGTGGAAATGTTGAAAGGTACTTTCCCCTGAAGAGTTCCTCCCTATCACCCCATATCAACTCATTATCAGTTGTATCCTCTTACATGGTACGATGCCTCGGGTTGTTTTCATATTACATATATTACATGTACTGTACATGTTGTTGGATGCCTGCTCGCACTCTGCTTTTTCATAAGCAATATGTGTTACGCATATATACTCCTTTTCTTTCCACCTGCTATAGGACAAAAGGAATCGATATGCATGTCACATATCTCTTCCTTTCTTTCTTTTTTTTCATTTCTTTCTCGGTTTATCCATTACATGTGCCAGTTTTTTTATTGATCCTCTGTTGCGGATTACTTATTGATCATCAACATTGTTTCTGTTTTGCTTTCTTGTCATATCAAATAAAAGAAACCAAGGCTTCAGAGAGTCAAGCCTTAGGGAAATCGAATCTATTTTTATAATCGGTTATAAGGAAGAGATCATCTTTTTTTTAACCCTTACTTTTTGTCTATTCCATTTCTCTATCCGCATTTTAAACAATTAAAAAATTCTTCTTGTGCCCCTTTTAAATAGAAATCTTTTGTATTCCATTTACACAAATATATTATTTACCATTTTTTATTTTTCTCTTAATAATATGATAAAAGTAAAAAAAAATATGTCCTTGATTGTATTCCAATTTTTATTGCATTTGAATGATTTCTTCTTTCTCAGTCTTTCTTCCTTTTTGTGCCTTGTTCTGCAAGGCCTGTTCATACATGTACATGAAGCGAGCAACACGTTCATAATTATAATAATATCTAGCATTTGTGAGGCGCCGACTATCTAGTTGCCTATTCAATGGCGCACTATATATTACCCCGGCTATACCTTTGGTGCATTCAAGGAATTAATCCTGCTGGGTACACATTCATCTCACCTGGGTTGAGAGTAGCAAAATGTGGGTAAATTTCTTGTACAATGTTCAAACATGGAAGGACCCAAGTTTTTAAAGAATGTTACTGGTCTATCGCATATCTCCTGCATCTGTGACTTTAGTACTGCCTCCATTGATTTTGTACAAAATTCTCTTAGGTCTCACACCACAAAGTCTAATTCTACTTCGTCAACAACCAGTTTGTCTACTAACCATTTGGTCTAAATGCCATTTAGCCAATCTACAATTTTGTCTAATCTCCAGTTCAGCCTTACCCATTTTTATGGTATCTACTTGGTCTAAGGTCGCTCAGTCTATATGATTAGATGAACTATATAGGAAGCAAATTTTCATTTGACCATAAATAAATAATAGGTAGATGAAGTGGAGATTAGACCAACTGGGCAATACACTAAATAATAGCCCAACTAAGTATTATACCAACTGGGCAATAGACTAAATGATAGATGAAGTGGGTATTACACCAACTGGGCAATAGACTAAATGATAGCCCAAATAAGTATTATACCAACTGGGCAATAGACTAAATAATAGTTAGTCCAAGTGAGTATTAGACCAAGAGATGGTTGGACCAAATGTCATTTAGATGAGATTATTTAAAAGAGATATGTGTTTACCGTAAATCCAATGATAATTCCAGATCCGGTAATATGCAGTTAACATTAAATTTGCCCAAAACCGAATTCGGAAAAAGACGTTTCCTTTTCCGAGGTGCAAAGGTGTGGAATTCCCTTGCAAAACACATTCCATTCGAAACCCCATTAAATACATTTAGACGGAAAATAAACACTCTAGGCCTATCAAACGTACTGAATGACCTAAAGGATTAACTTCCCTGTTTGCATGCCCCCCCCTTCCCCATTTTTTTAATGGTAATAATTTGATGATTTTTGTTATGTGTTTTTGTATTTTATTGTTTGCTACAATGTATTTTTCACGTATGTAAAGTATTTTTCATTTGTAATCTATCTTCTTTGTATGTTTTTAATATCTCGACCCCTCAGAAGAACAGCCCACGTGTTGGAAAATGAATAAATAAATAAATTTAGACCAAACTGATAGTAGACCAAATGGGTTTAGCCTAGTCCGCTGTGCAAGCCTTCACTTGAGTGGTCTGAATGTAAAGCCTACGATGACTTGTGTGATGAAGGCACTCACATGTGCTAGTCTTACATGAAGACCTACATGTTGATCAATGTTTCAATGAGAGTCTGTGCCGACAGGCTATGTTTTAATATCCCATGTGGTACTTAGACTACCTGAGAAGTAGACCAACTGCTTGTAGAGCAATCAGAACAAGCCATTATTGTCAGCTGTGCTCCTCTACCAACCCATATCATATTCTTACATGTTTTCTTATATTTTGTTTCTGCTTTCTCCAGCTCTTTACCCGTGACGCCTTCCCTCTTCAGCTTCTCAAACTCAATGCATCTTGTGTTGTAAAGCTCCTTCGCCTGTGTGATGGGAGATAGAATAGAAGAAATATTACTTATCCAGTTCAAGATCAACTTAACACCCCCAGAAAAACAAAAATAATTACATGTAGATAATGAACAAATGAATGAATTAAATGAATGAATGAATGAATGATAAATAAATAAATTAAATAAAAACGATACAAATTGTGTTGTAAAGCTCCTTCACATGCACAATGGGGGATAGTAGAAATATCATCGATATGGTTCCAGAATATAGACAATATGTAAGAATTATGTATCATCCTCCTTGAAAAACTGAAGCACTGACAAAATAAAATTAAAACAGATATTATCTTTCCCTTTTTGAATCACTGATGCATAAAATGCAAAATTACTAAACCTCAACTCACAACATCAAGTTAGACCTTTGTATCCTATGGAAGAGATTATATACAAATTGTTTTCTATTTTTGTTCAATTTTCACGTAGTTGATTTGTAGGGGGTATTTTACCGAGGCAACAAGATCTGTCGTCCTTTGAATGTTGTTGACTACATCCGCTGTGCTTTGGACTTCAATCTTGACCTGTATTCACGCAGGAATTCAATGAGACAAAAATTGATTTTTAGAAAATAAACACAGATTCATATCAGTTGATAAGATCTTTTTGAGTAAACATCAAAATATCTGTGGTCATACATGTACCTGTACATATTTACTGGAAAATTCTCTCCACTGCTTATATCAATGACAAAATGTTATACAGGCTCAACTGTTAGATTTGAGGGATTTTTAATACAGCAAAGTCATATAAAATATGTACATAATATTTGCATGCACTTACATGTAATATAAAGAGGAAAATGTACCGGTACATGTAAATATTAATGAGTTGTTATAGTTTTATGTTAATTCAGTAGCAAATCCATGTTTTTGAAATAGAGCACACAAAGCAAATTTGAAAATATAGGGGGCATAGATATCAATTTTCTGAGATTTACAGGTAGAATATTTTAACAGTTAAAAGATTCAGATGAGTTTAGTTTAACATTGAGTTTCACCTTGTCTACCGACGTGCTGTCTTTTCATTGGATACAAATTACTTTGTTTCCAACTTGTCATGCACCAAAATGAAGGACAACTATAATGATCCTACCAGTTATAGTGTACTAATATAACACCTTCCGTTTTCCTTTGGTTTTTGTATCAATATTTGCAAAGTATTATAAACACATCCCACTGCTCTATTCTAAATAAACTAGAGAGTCATTTCATGGGTTCATTGTCATATTATTCTGGTGAATGTTGGATCCGCCCCCTACTACAATATAAATATTTGGGAAGTATTCTAAACATATCTAAATAATTTTCATTATCAAGTTGATCAATGCCCGTAATGGCTTTGCCAGCTGTGGGAACCACCATCACCATTTCCTCTTTCCAATTTACCTTGAAATGCAATAAAATGAACACACAATCCAGATGTACTTTGTATACAACTTGTATGAAAAGGGAAATCACAGAAAAAATTGCTACCCTGGGTAGATAAAAAGTTATTATCATGACCATCTATCCAGTACACAGAAAACCAATTCACATATCCTGAAATACGATCATCTATATAACCCTTAACATTTAAGAGTACTATAAATCCTATATCTATAGAGAAAAGGGAATAGTGAATGGAAGCCTGCCATAATGCTAAATTAGTATTAACTATCACTGCCTGCATTTGATTTTTCAGCAGAAAATGGCAGATCAATGATATTAAAGAAAAGGATCATCTGCTATTTTGTAATTTACATACAATGGAAACACCATTCATTCAAATGGTAACGACAAGTTTCGTGAAGAACAACACAAAAAAATGGGTCTCAATCATAATTTGGCTACTAATTATCAGTGATAAAATTATAATGACTTGTTCATTCAACATTTACGGTACATGTAGCTACATTTATATCAAATAAAGAAAATGCACTTTTCAATATCCACCGTCCAAATCCCCAAATTACCCACCTTTTTCAAGGGGGAAAGGGGTTATTTGGTATAAAAATGTATCAACGACTACAAAAAAAATTGACGAGGAATTCATCTCCTACAAATGCATTTTCATGTCATGTGCAAATGTCAAATCCATTATTCAATTTAACTTTGCATACAATGCGCATCCAACGACATGGTCTGAGGTACATGGAGGTGTAGACCACATCCAGGTACATGTACATGTATACAAATGTACATGTATACATGTATGTAGAGGGAATGCATTTTGCACAGGACATTGAGCATATGGGTCATTCCACGGGGTTGGGGCAACAGCACTTTTTTGTGTTCCTTATGAATTGTTAGCTTTATCCTGAAAATGTGTTTGGTGTTTTGATGTTGCAATGTGGTTTTGTTGGAAGGCAGTTATGTAAGCAATTACTTGATGCAGAAATAAAAATGTTGAACTGCAAGTATTATTGATGGTGAGACTTTAAATGATGATGTCCAGACTCTTTTTTGGGGTACCAAGTGTGACATCCAAAATGGTCATTTTCAGTTGAAGATATCTAATCAAAAGATAAACTTAGTCAAATTCAAATGGCCATAATTGATAAAGCAACATTTGTTTAATAACAAAACAGTAATGGGATAGCAAATGAAAAGAGACTTCATATCATAAATCATTCCTACAACTCGGCATACCACCGTTACATGCGATGTCCACGTTTGTTTTTTTCTGTAACGGCGGTAATGTGGTAAATATCTAAAAATCAGAAATCATTCTTTCCAAAGTTATGTGTCAGAAATAAAGGCCAGGCAGTAAGCAACTTTTCATCAAAAGATTAGCTTTGAAAACCTACGGTAATGTCATGTAAATTAATCGAGGGTCGCCGATGTTTTGGGCGATGTCCGGGTCAAATTTGTAACGGTGGATCACATTTCATCGCGTATGTAAGAAGGAGACACCGGAGAAGAGACCGTCGTTGTATCAGACGGACGGGATGTTAGCCGCGATCCACATGCACAGCCACGATATCGGGCGTTTTGAAGCATCGCAGTTGGGAATCTTCCTGCAATGTCCGTGAAACGGTGGATTGGATCTCCACGATGTTTTCCCTTTCAAAGCGACGTAAGTACGGAGATTTATCCCGATACTCGTATTTTGAAATGAGTTAAACCTTATCTTTAAAATGTGGAACTATATTACCATGCAGAAAGTGTTTTTAAGTTTGAAAAATCTCGCTAATTTTCCATTATCTTTCACTTCGGTCCCACATGTAGCTTCTTGTGTAAGTAAAATATGTAAATTAAGACATCGCCGTGTTTGTTTCCAGATTTGCTGAATGGTTCCAAAGAAAATGTTTTTATTACTGTGATTCCGTGCAAACATGTTTTGAATGGTAGCTGACATGATTCAATCGTAATTTAGTTGATTTTTTACACCGAAATATGTTGATTCAATAGGCCAATGGATACTCAGAAACGGCTCTTTCACTGATGATCATGACGATCACGATGACATCTCAATTTGGTACAAAATTTCTCCTTGTTTAAATTGGCTCCTACTGATTCTAGGAAATATGGGTATCAAAGACCTGAGGATCAAATTTGAATTTGCAAAAAATTGAGAATTTTGAACCAGTGGCAGCGCCACGGGGGAGGAAGACCCCCCCAAAAAAAAAAAAAAAAATTTCTGCTCGTCAGCTGATCCTAGCCCGAAAGGAGGGGGGGGGGCAAAATAATTTTTCTGTTACTACCCCCCTACACATAGTAGATGTGCTTTGTGTATGATGAAGCATGGGAATAATTCAATTACTAGTAATTCGTAGCTGTAGGCCTAACCTTCCCAAAACTTTTCATCTTGTTGAATGTTGGTATACTTTTCAGCACTTATTCTTTTTCCCTCATTTTCTTTCTCCGTTTTTTCAATTGTATTTTTTTATTTCTATATATTCAATTGTTAGGGACTTTTTCAATCGTATTTTAATTTCTATTTATTCAATTGTTAGGAGAGGGGGTGGGTATTTGTTTTATCAGAAAGCAAAAGCCTGTGTGATTGTTTTCAATGTGATTTTTTTTATTGCAATATAACAACATTTTAAAAACATGTACAAGTGAACAAAAGAAAATGTGACACAATCAAGTTTGTTTCACAAGAGTTTATTTGCTGTATCAAAAGGTAAATTGCAGATTTGAATTCCATTAATTCATTTAATTCCAATAAAACATGAATATATTATGTAATTGCTTGAACAATTAAACTTCAGAGATGAAAATTAAATAGGATGGTCATACAGAACTAAATGGAATTGTCAAGAACCACCCTTGATTATAATGCAGAATAAAATTAGATTAAATTCATCCATAATTGTAGTAAAGATAATTTATGAAAAGGTACAGGTAATGGGCAAGTAATTGTATTGTCAAAACAAAGTAGAACACAAAAACAAATACAAAAATCCTTGTATAAAACATAACTTTATATTTAATTTATGAACTATGAAATGATGAATTCTATTTGCTATGAAAAATACAAAGTGAGGGTTCTTGTGTATTTTGCAAGAACAGATCAGATTCCTTGTCATTGCCCTAGTAATCCACCCCCCCCTTACTTTAATGAGAAAATGTCAAGACATGTACATGAGTAAATGATTTCATATAATATAAAATATCGTGGAAACAATCCAGCAAGTTTCGTTGATTAAAATGTAATAATTTGAATTGTGTAAAAAAAATAGTCAAACTTCCAAATACTATTTTTCTCAAATAACTACAGGTAGCCTCTGTTGAAGGTTAAAATGTATATCTTCAGTACATGAAGTGTCAATCTGGTGACCTGTACTCCTGGCCTGATGGCGAGGCACAATTCTACCTCTCTCCATTTTGTGACATTGACAGAATCCTCTTCCAAACTGACACAGTTGTCATTGGGTCACCGATCTTCTTGAAGTTCATAAACTTGTAACCTGAATGCAGAGAGAAATATTGCATGTTATTTCTATTAGTCAGGTTTAGTGTACAGTGTAATACATTTTTTACATTTGCCAGTAAGAAGTTTACCATATAGTTTTTAACTAAAGGAAAAGATTGTACTTTGCAGTTTTATACTTGAACATTTATTAGAATAGCTTAGTAGAAATAGTACATTTTACTTTCTCATTCACAATTCTATGTTAAAACAACAGGTGTAAATTTTTTTATTCAATTTGTCCACTAAGTACTTTACAATTGTCCTTTTGGCATGCTGGAACTTAATGTTTTATCCAATGCATCTATTCCAGTGACGACATGATTATATTTTAATTAAAGTCACTTAGAACTACATTTACCATGTAACTGAGGTAAAACAAATTAGAGTAAACAAATTGAACAAGTTATATGTGTAAGGTATTAATGCAGTGTCCATGAATTGCATGCCAACTTTGTCTTGTTTTGTCTTGAAAAACCATGGCTTAGAAGAACTAAACTAGTACCTTTTCCCTTTATCTTTTTCACCCGAGTATTGTATCAAAGGTATCAAAATTATAATCGTGTACATGTATGAATAAAAAAAAATTTACCTGTTCATTGATATGCATTTCAGAAGCTTGCCTGTAGATGTTGTATTTCTACACTTGAGTAAGATGAGTTAACTCACATTTAGTGTGTTGATAAGTACATGTAGAATGTCAAGTCATACTATTCAATATGACCATTACAAGGACATGATGTCCATGTAACGGTGGTATGTACATTTGAAAGTGATATCTTGAAGGAGATATTTTAAAGTAATAAAAGATTTGGAGATCATAAGCTAGCACTCTTGTTTTTTTTCCCTTTAGACAGAAACATATGTTTCCAGAGATAGACGGAAGTGGAACCTTGAGGATTACCGTAGTATTATTTTAAATATAATTTGTTAATAATTTTGTACATTTTTCCTTGTTTAAACTCTAATTTAATTTGCTTTTATTTGCAAAGAATTTGACATGAAAAATGTTTTTCTTTAGTAGTAATCAATTGATCTTGTGCAAATATTCTAAGGCACAAAGTGGAATTTGGTGTGTAATGGCCATTAATGGACCTTAACTTAACAATGCTTCAAAATATACCTCTGTTACTGAGACATGATGTCCATGTAACGGTGGTAACACCAAAAATAGAAGGTTAGGCCAGAAAGAGTAATTGAGTTTTTCCAAAGAGAATATTCCATTCTGTTGAGGCATGACTTCTCTCAACTATTTAGTTCTACATGCCATCATAAATTCAATTTTCTAGACTGGTGAGAAAAAAAGAATGACACAGAACATGGCACTGGTATACACACAGAGCATCAAGTTCCATTTATTGATGCTAAATCTATCAAAATATATATGCCATGTTGGAAAGTGTGGAATAAAGTGACTAACAATGTAGTTAGCAACATATTTATCAAGAGTAATGGAGATCAACCCCTTTATTTTGACAGTGGGAGAGCATAGTCTTAGCAAGGATGATAAATGATGTCCATGTAACGGTGGTATTTTGTCAAATCTTGTTTCTCAGTTTACTCCAATATGCAGGGTGGTATCAAATGCCTGTAAGTGGATTTAGTTGAAGGATTGTCCCATGAAACATATAAGAAATAAAACATTTCATTTATTACATTTCTATTTTTTGACCCTGATGTCACAATTTTTGCCCCAACCCCATGGAATGACCCACATACATGTAGGTTCAAAAAGGTCAAGTTCACCTACATGTACAAATTTTCAAGAAAAAATAATGAAAATCTAATCAAGTAAATCAGGTTTCTGCATTTTAAATGGAATCTTCCGGCCAATCAATAAATACTGGTACGATACTACATGTACATGTAACTTTTTTTCTTTTCATCCCATTTTGAGACAATTGTTTATTACTCGTTCAATTATAGACTGATTAACCTGAATTCTGGTTGTGGTTTAACAATAAATATTCATATTCAAATTTACATATTTCACTTCCATCAAATAAAAACAAATTGTATACCACATATAAACATAAATATTTGTATCCATTGCAAAAAAAAATTTATAATACACTATACATATGTTGTGAAAAAAACACTTAGACAATTTGGGCAACACATTGTAGGCTTTAAATAAGTATACTATTTTTCAATAGAAATTAAATTAAGATGGAAATGGAGGGACCCACTAAAAAGCAATGCTTGTACAATGTGGGCCCCTCAAAAAATAGCCAAATTAATGTGACACAGATCTTTGATGATTTAGGATCCGTTCAAGAGCACACTTGGTGTTCAAAATCTGTATTGCTGTCTGGAAATCATAAATGAATTTTTCTCCACCATAAAAGCAACAAGCTAAATATATGTACATGTGGGAAACACACAATAAAAGCTATTGACACATATCCAGCTTCCGAAAAATTTTTAGCATACACTTTTATATCAGAGACTATTGGCTTTAATCAAACTGAACTTTAGAATACAGGCCATAAAAGGCAACTTTAATCCCGATTTAGATTTCCCTGCCCCCCCCACCTCAAAAAAATGTGGCGTTGATTGGTATACTTTAAGGACCACACCAGTTGTATTACCCCAGTGTTAATTTATGTGTGTGTTTAAAAAGTTTAACACATACATGTATGGGTGATATTAGTCTTTAGTTTTAATAACACTCTTTGGTGTTATGCTCAATCTGTAAGTGATACCAATACGGTGTCAATTTTAACACCATGGTTCTTCCAGTGTTTAATCCTACTTACAGTCTTGTGTTTCTTGTGCTGTTCATCCCCATATTTATGGATGTCTTTGACAATATCTTGAAGTTTCTGGACTAGTTTCTGATGTGAAGCAGCAAGTTTGTCCGTAGCAGCCTTGACCACTGTCCAGAAAGGAGCAAATGTCCTGCAAAGTCAAAGAAACATTAAATAAATCAATACAAAAATATATATACAAGTATATCACAATATCTTCAGTCTAAGTAGAGAGAAGGTGTAAATAATAATTATACTTGCTTATATAGCGCTTAATACTTACTTTGTCAGAAGTCTCTAAGCGCTCTACAGTATATGCAGCATAATTACCCTGGCTTTAGCAGTGCAGCTGTTACGCGCGCTGCGTTTCAAGGAATAAATTCCTGCCAGGTACCCATTTACCTCACCTGGGTTGAGTGCAGCACATTGTGGATCAATTTCTTGCTGAAGGAAATTACGCCATAAAGTTGTTTCATAGACATCATTGGCATCTAATGTGTCAAAATACTTTGCCTCTCTCCACCCAGGTGATAAACAGAGCCCGATAGGATGCAAAAGTCAATGAAATATATGTAGCATTTTGAGCGAAAATGTTGTTCATGCTCCCCAGGGAGTAGATAAAGTACCTGCGTACATGTGCGCCAGAATCTGATGGTAATGATTATTCTGTATTAAAATGCATCGTCCTGATACATATATGTAGGCCTACACTGTACATGTAATTATTCAACACTGCATGCAAAAAAGTACTAGAATAATTAAACAATGTTTCTATGATAAGTATCTACTACATGATACAGCCCTGGGGAAATACAAAAAGAAAATCCAGGGTTACTTTTTAAAATCACCAGCCCAATTTTGCTAAGCTCCTTGCATACATGTAGTATTACAGTTTACATTGAACCTTATGGGATTCCAGGGGCTCTTTAGTTTTCAAGGTAGTAAGGGCTCTAAGACACCGTTCTCACTACCTTCCTAAAACTAGTTTAGTGGAAACTAGAACTTTGAACATGTAGTGACTAGTGAGAACAGTCAAAGCGATCTTGGAATCGATCTTCCAAGCCAGTTCAAAAAACCACTTTGCGATGTAGTTCTCAAGATTGCTTTGCTTTGCTAAACTGGTTTTAGTGAAAGTGAGGACACAAACGTTTTTCGGAAGCAATCTTCGTACATTTTGAGCGCGCTTCTCCACACGACAGGTGTAGAATGCCTCTGCTGCGCTTTCAAATTTTGAGCAAAACGTATCACCCCACTGAGAGCATTTCCATAGCAACAAGATCGCTTTAGGTGAAATGATTTTGAAAACCACTTTCGCGTGATCAAATGGGAACGCCAGCAAAGCGATCTTCCAAACTGGTTTCCTGAATCGGTTTCCAGTAAACTAGTTTTAGAAAGTGTAATGAGAACGGCTTCTACAAATGTATTATACAGGGCATTTCAGGAGTGCATTTGCTCATAGCCCCATTTTTCCCCCTAGTAATAATACATCTTTCTATAAAAATTCTAATATCGAGATTATTCAAAATTGTCTCTCTCCAGTTTTTGTACCCTTGAGTTTCAATGTGCAAAATAACTTTCTAGTTGGTCCTTTAAACCCTCTACATGTATAATGAGCATTCTTGGCTACCCATCATACAGTCGGCAAGACATTACATTAAAACTCATTTTGATTCATTTTCTACGTGATGCCATAATAAGCACCCCATCGTTCATCTTCATCCTCAGTTGGGTAGTTTGTAATGGAAATCCATCAAAAACATCAATTATGAACATGTCTCATACATAATCCATACCAGGATCCCTTCCCTTGGATTCATTCCCTTGTTCTTGTTAATAATCTTTATGATTGAACAATTTCACAAAGTACTCTAGTATCGATTATCCCCATAGCCCTCACAGTATCGTTAAAGGTCAAGTCCACCCCCGAAAACTGTTGATTTGAATAAATAGAGAATAATCAAACTAGCATAACGCTGAAAATTTCATCAAAATCGGATGTAAAATAAAAATTTATGACATTTATTAAAGAGTTCCGCTCATTATTCACATAATAGTGATATGCACAACTCAGTGAAAAGCAAATTATGAGACAGTGGAGGATGTCCCTCACTCACTATTTTTGTTTTTATTGTTTGAATTATACAGATTTGACAATAAGGACCAACTTGACTGAATCATATTATTAAACAATGTTACATGTAGTTCCACATGTTCAGGGAGGAACTAATCATTGTTTCACTTGACAATGAGGAGAAAATTAGAATATTTCATAATGAAATACAAAAGAAATAGTGAGTGGATGATGTCATCAGTCTGCTCATTTGCCTACTGACCAAGATGTGCATATAACTGTTTTGTGAAATTAAGCTAAACTTTAAAATGTCATAACTTTTATTCAAATCAACTTTTTGTTGGGGTGGACTTGTCCTTTAAGAGCAAGGGAGGACAAAGCAGTTTGATTTTATTCTACATGATGTATACATGTTCATGCTTTTGAAAGTTTTCATTTTTATGTTAGAAATCATCATAGAATTTGTTTAAAATTGATTGCACCGCCATTTTGTGGCTTTTGAAAGACACATGGGCTATTTTCAAAAGTTGAGAAAAGCACCTGCATTTTCTTATATATTTATTGTAAAACGGTTTCAAAAATATCATAGCAAGTGCATATGAAAGTCATGTGTTCATGCTTTTAAAAAGTTTCATTTTAAACAGCAAGTAATGAAAGACTGATATAAAAATATATCCATATTTTTTGTGTATAAAAGGGTCAAGGCATGATCTTATTAAGACTCAATCCATCACTTATCAGAAGGATCCTTTGCCTGTATACCATGCAAAGCGATAAATACTGCCCTCTACTGTTAAACATAAGAGGTAAGAAGAATTAACAACAGGATGTGACATTTTAAAAGGTGAAGTTCCCATCTTCTTAGAAACAGAAGAATGCTTCATAACTATGTGATACAGATTTGCCATTCAAATGCATTCAGATATGAAACAGGTTTCAATATTTACTGCACTCTTCAGATAGGGAACAATATTGACTCACATCAAACCATGCACCGAGCATGCTTAAACATACAAAATTCCTCTACATGAGGTTTAAGCCACTGTCAACAAAGACCTATTCAAGACAGACCAGCTACACAAATGTTTCCAAATATTTTCATGAAATAATTTAAATGTATAATGAAATGACTCATAGCATACAAACAATTTTGGTTTGGATTTTATCCTGTTTCCTTATATTATGGTTATTTCTTATGGGCGGGGGGGGGGGGGGGGGGGGGGGCTTTCAGTACACCTTGCAAAAGATATTTCATACACTGACATATTAGAATGCACCTGCATCATTATATGATACAGTGGCTTACGCAGGAATTTTTAAAGGGGGGGTTCAAGATGAATGAAATGATGACAACTAAAAAAAAAAAGCTCTTCACCACCAACTTTAGGTCAGTTCGTACTTCGTACATCAAAATAGTTTGACAAGCAGAAAAAAAAGGTCTCCAAATAAATTTTAGGAGGGGTGTGGGTATCTACAAGATTTAAGGGGGGCTTTGAACCCCTGTAAACCCCCCCCCTCCCTGCGTTCGCCACCGATACAGTCCATTGATGGAAATAGGAAGTTTTTCTTCTACTGTGCATTTCAAATCAATTTTTCACCAACAGTTTACAATGGCATTAGACTAAGGTCTGAAATTGTGATATGCTGTATCATGATCCTCAGGGAGGGCACAATTTTTTGCTGAAGCAATACACTGTCTGATATTTGCCTAGGATTTCGTCCACATTTTGCAATGTCATAGAATTGCTCCAACCCAACTGACCTATTTTCTTTCATAACTAATGATAGGAACAGTGTAGGGTACAATGTACATGTACATGTAGAATACATGCAGCAACATCTGGGCCCCGTCTTTCAAAGAGTTAAGATTGATCCAATCAATCTTAACTCTATGGAAATCCATAAGTGTCAAATATTTTTCTACAGGAAATGTGCAAAATGTCCTTCGTAACCAAAGGAGAACACACTGAACTGTCAAGATATCAATGATCATATCTAGAAAAAATTTTGAGCAAACATGCAATTTATATGTTGACTTTGCTGGCTTTCCATAGTTATGATTGATCAGATCAATCGCAAGTCTTTGTAAGACAGGCCCCTGGTAACCAGCAGAAGAGTGAATTTTAAAAAGTCAAACGAACATGAATGCGCATTTGGACGTTTAGTAGCCACATCGTCCGACGTTCACATACAGATGGTCGAGGGTTTGAATTCTAGCCATCAGCAAGAAATTTATCAAATTTGTGCTGCACTAAACCCAGGAGAGGTATTAAATGGGTACCCAGCAGGATTAACTTCTAATTGAGCACTGAATGTAGCAGCTCAAGCTAAATCTGGGTACTAATAGTGCACCTTGTAAAAGATGATGTACCTACATGTACATGTACAGTATTATGATGCCTAATATCATTATCACTCTACCATTATCATCATGATTTTCTCCATCATTATCATCATCATTATGAAGCTTCAACATAGAGCTGCTCTATAGTTTTTACTAGATGACATGCAATTAACTACTGGGTGCACTTTACATAACTGCAGCTAAAGGTTAAACCACATTTTACTTGGGTATTAACAGCTTAATCTACAAATTTCAAAATTGGAATGTTTACGCGATGGCAGAGAAGGGATAATGAAATAATTCGCTACATGGTGCTTAAAGGGAATTCACTATTATACACATCAATGAAAACAAATGATGTTCTAGGCTTCTAGCTCTGCACAGAAACAATGATTAAATTAGTAGAAAACTCCACAACAGTTTTTTAATTAACCCACGTCAGGGCTGAGCTTATGACTTACAAATACATTTGGGAAAGGAGCAGAAGCAGCATAATTACGAGGCTCTTAGCAAAGATCATAAACAGGAGACGAGGGCTCACAATTAACCGTTGCACACACTTACCCAAGCTGAGAATAATTACTGGTGGATTTAGCCAATTTGCTGACACTCTTGTGGTACGTATCCTCGATTAGCGACCTTGATAGGAGAAATAGAACAAGAATAAGATTTGAATCAATTGAACTGATGGTGTCAAGGTTTTAGGGTATAGGCGATATATTTCAGTTTAAAAGGAAACCAAATCCCAAGTAGAGATGCAATCTTATTGAAAAAAGAAAAATGAGAGGATCAAATTAAAACAAGTGTCATCAAAATCGGGCTTTTCAAAAGTCTTGATGTACTTTCTATGGGGATTCTCATATTGGCAACCGTGCTTCAGAATTACAGATTTTGTGGATAACACTCCATTTGTTTTGTATACAAGTTTTCTGATTTTCCCATTGATATCTTTCAAAGTGCACCTTTCTTCCTTCTGAGCATAACATACTTCATGGGAAAATATAATTCACACCACATATGTCAAGGTCAGGAGAAGATAGTTAGAAATATGTAAAATATAGACGAAAATCTGAGAAATTGTGTACAAAGTGAATGGAGAGTTGTCCACAAAATCAGCCATTTTGAAGCATGTTTGCCAATTTGAGGATCCCCATGGAAAGAACAACAAGACTTCAAATTTCAATAAGTCGCTTTACATGTATATTCTATAACCGATTTGATGAAACAAGTTTTAGATTGCTCCTCTCATTTTATTCTTTCTGATTAGATGGATTCTTTCCTTGTGTTTTATACCCCTTTCATAAACCCAATTACTATGAATTAGGCGGCTAATAGCAGCATAATTTGGTCGTAAAATTGAAGGAGGACAAGAGTTATCCGCATTACTCTGATGCTGCTATTATCCGCATAATAGCAGCATCGGGACAAGATTTTGAGTTTATGAACGCATTTCCAAATAATGCGGATAATTGCCATGGTGCGGTCACAAGGTCACCCTTTTCCAACACAACCGCATCGGAGGGGCCTGTCCAGTTGTCATGGCGATTATCCGCCTTTTTCAGGACGGGCGCTCGTAAAAATAATGCGGCTTATTTTCGGAGTTTATGAACGTAATTTTTATTGAATTATCCGCATTACTCTTAGGCGGCTAATTGGAGGATAGGTTTATGAAAAGGGTATTAGTTTCCTTTAAGAGTCACAGCGTATAGTACCGGTACTCTCTGGGAAAGTGTGGAATATTTGCATGCTGTCTAACATTTCCAGCATACAGTAAATGATATAATAGAAAAATGTTGATGTACCTGTTCAAAATCATGTCAATGTTTCACAAAGTCTAGAAGTGAATTCCTCCTACGGTAATTCTAATATTGCTAAGTACAAATCATAAATGTACACATTATACAGAGAGGTAATAAACAGCTTTCAAATCGTCATGACTAAAATCTGGGGAGCATTTCATGAAAGGACTTGTCGGACGTTCTATCCGACAAGTCCTGTTTTATCTGACAGTTACCATAGTAACATTGCCTCTCAGCCAATAAAAATCAAGGAAAGATGTCAGATCTGACAACTTGTCGGACAAAAATCTTGATGAAATGGTCTCCTGAACTTACACAAACAATACTGGTGGATGTTTCATAAAGCTGTTTGTAAGATAAGAGCGACTTTAAGAACGACTGGTGATCCTTTCTTTTGGTAAATGGTATACACCATAGGCGATGGTTTAGCGCGTAAGAAAGGATCACCAGTCGTTCTTAAAGTCACTCTTTACTTCCAAACAGCTGTATGAAACGGCCCCCAGAACAGTAAAGTAGCAGAACACTCCCCATCGCGTTTTAAAGATGGAAGGTGTGTCTGGATACAATATTATTTTAATCAAATATTTCAAACAAAAAGTATTTATTCATGCTCGACTCAAACAGCTGTGTGGTGTTGTATTGACGTGGGGTGTACGTTAACTGATATACATGTACTCATGGTTCTCATTCTAGTGTAGAAAATCATCTTAAAGATCTGTATTCAAACCATTTTGACCATTGACAGAACATCAGGGCATGTTTCTGCTTTAATACATGAACGAATGTTGCACCTGGCAAAGTCTTTGGCAATGACATTTTATATATGATCAGTTGGGTATCCCTGCAGATTCAAACTGAGGTCTTCAAAATGTTGGAAAATGGATTTTGATATCAATAAGCATTGCCCCTCCCCCAACAATAACCTTTTTCGTCCGAATAATGGTAGAGATATTGAACCGACTACCATCTTTATACAGAATGAGGCGAATAAAGTAATCCCAAATTTCCGCTAATTCTTTTCATCATATCTGATATATCTCTACCTAATCACATCCCGAGAAGTGAGGAAATTGCCTTGTGTTTATTGCTCAACGGAGTTCCACCGAGTCTGAGTCTGCGGTTGGAGGAAGTTGAGGAGAAGGAAGAGGAAAATGGCTACTTGTGATAAGATATTGGTCAAGAGTAATCAATGTTGAAGGACTCGTCACTCAGGTGATCACTGGACCAAGTTGAAAATTAGTTTCATGTTCATGAAAATGGCCAATTCGAAAGATTTAACCCTATCTAGGCCGGGGTATTTTGGGAGTTCCTATGGCCGGGGGGGGGCCTCCCAGGCCCCCCCCCCTAAGATCTCGGCCGTCGACCGCGCGATCGCGCCGAAAATTGGCACACGGGTTGCCTGGGACATAATCTACAAGATTGTATAGTAATTTATTTCATGCGAATTGCTATTAAGTGATTATGCTAATTTATGCGTAATTAGTATGCGAAATCATACTTTTTCCTCTAACTCCCTAAATAAAGCTCCAAATGTACTAATTTTTGGTATAGAAACTCTTTGTGGTGTCCTAAGCAAGAGTACATGAAAAAAAATGTGATATCAAATCATTTTCTTATGTATTATATTGTTTTTTGCAATTTCTTATGTATTTCTTTGTTTTTTGACCTTTTGTTTTTCATTGTTTTTTTCAATGAAATTTGTTGGGGACTCTTCTGTGATCATAAAAAGCATAAAATGAATACATTTAGACTAGCAAAACTAAAAATAATCATACATTTATGAAATTTGGTTGAAAACACAATTTGCATTGACTTTGTACACGAAATCACGTTTTTGAGCAATTTTCGGTCTGACATGCACTTACATAATGTTGCGTAATTTCGGAACCACATACCCGGGTGACGCAAAATTGGTCTCAAAAGTTGCGCAAGACTTGAAAGTAAAAACTCAGCGAGCGGCGCGGTCAAAAAATTTCGCACGGCGAAAATATCGCGCGATTCGTTGAGGGGGGGGCCTCGGAGGCCCCCCCCCCCCGGCCTAGATAGGGTTAAGCTATTTCTCTGGGTTTTAAAAAAAATGTATATTGTCTACAGTGATGTGGAGCTTTCACAAACCTGTTCTGGAAAATACACCTGTACCTGGGGTGGTTTTTTTTGCCCCTAAGAAAACAAAGTAGACCCTACTCCAAATGTCTATTAAATGAATACAAAACCTGCAGAATAGTCTCCCAGGTCAAAACAATGTCTTGGACTAGATCATACAAAAATAAATTTCAAAATTTAAGTTTATTCTTACAATTTCTCCAAACAGTCAAATCAGGGGCCATTTCATAAAGCTGTTCATACTGTAAGTTAAATTAAAAGCGACTTTAAGAACGACTGGTGATCCTTTAAAATGTTCATTGGATATAGCATGTAAGAAAGGTTCATCAGACGTTCTCAAAGTTGCTCTTAACTTACAGTTTTATGAAATGGCCCCCCTGGTCCCAAAAGATCTGACTAGGCAAATTTTACAGGCTGTAAATATTCAAATTTATGAGAACTTTTCCAGGGATTTCTGCTTAGATATTGGGCTCCATGTAATGTGAAAGATAACTAATACCCCTTTCATATTGCGCTTTTCACCGGCGAAGTTCGCCAGCGAAGGGGAAAGTGTCCAGTATGAAAGGTACACAGGAGAACTTCACCGTTGAAGTTCGCCGGTGAAACTTTTCACTGGCGAAGTTCGCCGGTGAAAAGGCCAGTATGAAAGCAAACCGGTGAACTTCTCCTCGTTTAATGATGATAAGTTGCAAGCTCAGCTGAATGCTATGGCCAAGTAGATACCCTTTAACATAATTTTTTTTTTTACTAACAATATTTATTTCAAAGCACTTTTTACATGTATAAAATGCGCTAAAATGTAAAAACAAGGTGATATTGTTTGTTTTTCTCGTAATACTTCCAAAATATGTTGTAATTAATTTTTTGATACCTTTTTGTAAAAGGTAAGAAGTAATGTTTACAATTTTCTTTCGTTTTGTTCTGCAAACGCCCGTTGACTTTCGCCAGGGAAGAAATGTCAGTGCGAAAGGGTACATTTTTTTCTTCGCCGGTGAAGTGAGGAATGCGAGGCGGAGAACTTCGCCGGCGAAGTTCACCGGTGAAAAATGAAGAGGGCAGTATGAAAGGGGTATAAGAGACTTTATCATAGCAGGGAGGTGAGGTGAAGAAAAGGAAATGGGAAAGTCTCACAGCCCACATAATAAAACCACAATATCTGGTTAAGACACAATATATGCGTTCACATTTTACTTATTATTCATTAAAGCTAAATGAAAGTAGTTGCAGTAAAACACTAATTTCATGAGATAGTCTGTAACACCAAGGTTCATTGTGGATCTAGAGTTCTAGATCTGGTACAGTTACATAAACTGAACATTGTGAAATCATAAAAATCTAAGCTGAAAAACAATCACACTGAAGATCGCCAACACAGGTACGCACACGAGGGACAGTGTATATCAATATTGCTGGAATAAAGACCCGATGGAAATACCAGAATCCGCGCTTATTTTGCTTATTTCTCAGCAATTACACAATTTCTACCAGAATCCTTTGGCACATATTTTTTATTCATACATTAACAGACACTTAGGTGGTCATTATATTAGACTCTGTAAAAATTCATTTTGAGACCATTACCACAATTGGCATTTATCTAAAGACTATACCGTACTTATTTTCACCAAAAATTTACAAGTACAAAAACATTTGAAATACGATAAAGTCATAGGCCAACTAGTTGGCAGGCCTGTACTTATTGCACGATATGGTTCATATCTCCATAAAGAGCCTGAACACACTTCATCATCACCCTTCTTTCATTTCAGTTTGTAACTTTGTATTTATCACGTATGGCTCATCGTGTCTACATGAAGAGTCTGAACACATCTTCGCGTCATCACTCTTCTTTATTTACCTTTATATCTGTATCAGATATCTTTAATGAGACTTGTGTTATACAACCTAGATCTATCACATGACCTATTAAACATAAGACAACTTCCTTTTATACTCGATAGCAAAGATAAATGTAACACTTCGGGGTCTATTACATCAACAGGTTACTTTGCCTACATGCAGTATAAAGTAAGTCAAATCTATTCACAATTCAAGAAACCTGTATAGAATATAGTCATATATGTTTTGCCTCGTAATCTGGTCTACAGAATTGTTTTACCTTTTTTATTAGGTTTTTCTGTGACTTTGATATGAAAGGTCAATCATGCAAGTTTACCTGTTTCTTTTTCTCAACCAAGTGACTGAGTCGAGAATTTAAATTACATGTATAAATACTATAATGTTATTTGATAACAATGCTTTTTTTTCTTGGCATAAATGTACATGTATTGTAATATGAATGTTGGAAATAGAAGATAAAAATTCTTTTTTAATTAGGTATTATAATAGAATACACATTAAAACATTGCACCCTGGGTAAGGATCCAGTTTTGGTCTTGAGCTGGTGTTGTTTAAAGTGGATGTGGTGTATACTGGCTTTAATTTCACTTTTCTAGCATCTTGCCCTGTGGGTGATACTTACGGTTATTGATTTTTTTTTTTGAAGTGTCTCAGTTTTTTGAAGCCCAGATAACATACCTCTCTGAATAGTTAACCCCATTTCTTCCAAAAAATACTATAAAACTTCAATTACATCTAGCCTATGTACCATCAAACTTGAATAAAGCTAGGAAAGATTTCTGTAGACCTGAGATTGGCAACTGCCCATTTTAATGGATTCAAACTCACGCTCCAAAGTGCCAAGAACATGAAATTGAGAAATCAGAAGTATAGCGTATGTTTTCAACTTCTTGAAAATACTCTCAATAAATAATCAAAATATATTTTATTTCAATTCTTGCAATTAAGCCAGCATCGAATCAAAATATTGTTTTGTATCATACTTACGTCAGGTAAAATCAGAATGGATTTTTTTCTGATATATAACTATTGCTACATGTAGACAGATGTAAAGTAAGGATTGGAGCCCATATCAAACAGGTTTTTTTAACAGGTATGATTCACCAACAGCTTTTAAAATCAATCTTTTTTATTAAATCTGTATACCAATAAATTACCAGGTACATAATTATTATTTCACCTCTCTTAAAATTGATATTGACATTATGCGAAGCATCCATTCTTGGTTTGTTTTTTGTTTTGTTTAACAGATGCTACAGTGGGATTTCTGAGAACCTACATGTACATTCTTTTCAAAATGAGGGTCATACATCTAGTGCTATTTTTTTTTCTTTAATTGTAATTCACACCATTTTTTAAAAATTATTGTCAAGAATTAGAATACCGTACATTTTAGCCACTGTGTGAACATGTACAATGTACTATATTTGGACATTTTGCTTGAAATACATGTATGCATTTTCATTATCACAGAAATTGGGTATTCTCAACATGACATTTTATATGATAATTCTCTCTGTCTGTTTTATAGAAACTGCGTCTAGACCATTCTCTTGCTGACTGTGTCTGTCAGTGCTAATACAGTGACTCACTCCTAAGCTTATCTCATGCACAAATAACTCGTCTGCGAACGCTCTTCAATAAGACTGAAAATTACATTTGGTGCATTTCCTGAATTTTTATCAGAAAGATGCACTGCCTAGTTTAATATACAAGATTGTACATTTATACTAGGACATGCATGTAAAGCCTGAAGATTTACTCATGCAGGGCTTAATAGTACAGACTTCTGCAATTTTTTTGCTCTTCTCACAAATTTTTGTTCAATGCATAGGATCATTGTCCTACATGTACATTACAATGTATGCCTGTTTGCCAATTGTGTTTTGTGCCATTGATGCAAAAGAAAATTTAAGATTCGAGCTTCTTCACATGCATTCTGATTTGTCACAATAACTGATCGTGCTTTTTCTCCGTTTAACTTTTGATTTTGTGAAGTCAATATAAAAATAAATGTCTTTTGAGTAAATAACAACAATATACATGTTGGCCAATGGAAACAGGCATTGGCTTGAAGAGTGGGTGATCTTCAGATTTTATCAGAATGTTCATAGTAATAATATTCCGCATTTATATAGAGCTTTACACATCGGAACAACGTCTCTCAGCGCTTTACAGATATATTATCCCGGTCATCGGTTCTTTGCATGCCCGCATATAATGTATGCACTTTCTCCACTCCCTGGGGAGCATTCCAACAAGAGTTCCAAGATTCAATTGCTAGGCATACTACATGTACATAGGCTTTCGCATCCTACCGGGTACCCATTTAACACCTGGGTGGAGAGTGGCAAATTGTGGATTGGTGCCTTGCCAAAGGATGCGAGGCCATGGTGAGATTCGAACTCACGAACCTCTGATCACAAGGCGAGAGTCAGAACCGCTACAACACGGCGCTATTGATATATCAATACTTGTTGGCCACTTTAGACAAAATTCTGGCGTACAATGTACATGTACAATACATAGCGGTATACTGTACAGTGTATATAAATATAGGGATTTCTCTGTGTATATTGTGGAATATTTCTCTATAAAATAATGATCATAAATTAAATATCCTACATGTACATGTATTTCAATCCCTCCTGTTATACCTCATTTTCTCCTCTGCATACTGTATATTATGGAATATTCGAAAGAAAATGTTTTTTTTTCTTTTTTGCACTTGCAGTGGGAATAACCCTACATCCCACTGTACCACATGTAGTGTGAAAGTCTGGTTGTCTACTCCTCATTTTCATTCATACTGTATGTTTTGGGGATTTAATATTTCTATTTACAATGAGAATGACCCCACAAGCTATGGTACATACCAATTTAGTTCAACAAGTTCCCCTCCTGTGAGTCCTGTCATTCTAGAATATCATGAGGGAAGAGTGTTTCTCTTTTTGCAGTGTAAATGACCCTAGATTCTTCTACAATATGTATGAGGCTGTTCTCACTAATGTTGTAAGTTAGAGCCATTACGGGATCGGAGTTCGGTTCGGAAGTTTTGCTCCTAAAATCGGAATCGGTTCGGATATCGGATCGGAAGATATTCAAAAACAAAAAATACATTAAAATTTGTATGTGGCCGGCGCGTGGACAAATGCGGCACGCTACACTGATGGCAGTATTTGTTTTGATCTCCGACAAAAGCAGAGGAAGAAGATGATGAGTTGTTTTGATCTCCGACATAATCGGAGGAAGGAAAATAAGATAATGACGTTCCAGCGCGCGACACTACCGCCGATCAACGATAGGCCTCTTCTCTACAACATCGTGGTGATGGCGGAGTCCGTCGTGAACTTTTAGAGGCCGCATTACTTACCGAAAAAGACGCACTATTATCCAAAGTTGTTTACGATGATATTCACCTTCTCTACAATATCGTAGTGATGGCAGAGGTAATCGTAAACTCTTAGAGGTCGCATGACCTCCCGAAAAAGACGCATTATTATCCAAAGTTGTTTACCATGATATTCACCTTCTCTACAACATCGTAGTGATGGCGGAGGTAATCGTAATCTCATAAAGGTCGCATGACCTCCCGAAAAAGACGCATTATTATTAAGAGTTGTTTACCGTGATATTCACCTTCTCTACAACATCGTAGTGATGGCGGAGGTAATCGTAATCTCATAAAGGTCGCATGACCTCCCGAAAAAGACGCATTATTATCAAGAGATGTTTACCGTGATATTCCCCTTCTCTACAACATCGTAGTGATGGCGGAGGTAATCGTAATCTCATAAAGGTCGCATGACCTCCCGAAAAAGACGCATTATTGTCCAGAATTGTTTACCATGATATTCACCTTCTCTACAACATCGTAGTGATGGCGGAGGTAATCGTAAACTCTTAAAGGTTGCATGACCTCCCGAAAAAGACGCATTATTATCCAGAGTTGTTTACCATGATATTCACCTTCTCTACAACATCTTAGTGATGGCGGAGGTAATCGTAATCTCATAAAGGTCGCATGACCTCCCGAAAAAGACGCATTATTATCAAGAGATGTTTACCGTGATATTCACCTTCTCTACAACATCGTAGTGATGGCGGAGGTAATCGTAAACTCTTAAAGGTTGCATGACCTCCCGAAAAAGACGCATGATTATCCAGAGTTGTTTACCATGATATTCACCTTCTCAACAACATCTTAGTGATGGCGGAGGTAATCGTAATCTCATAAAGGTCGCATGACCTCCCGAAAAAGACGCATTATTATCAAGAGATGTTTACCGTGATATTCCCCTTCTCTACAACATCGTAGTGATGGGGAGGTAATCGTAATCTCATAAAGGTCGCATGACCTCCCGAAAAAGACGCATTATTATCAAGAGATGTTTACCGTGATATTCCCCTTCTCTACAACATCGTAGTGATGGCGGAGGTAATCGTAATCTCATAAAGGTCGCATGACCTCCCGAAAAAGACGCATTATTATCAAGAGATGTTTACCGTGATATTCACCTTCTCTACAACATCGTAGTGATGGCGGAGGTAATCGTAAACTCTTAAAGGTTGCATGACCTCCCGAAAAAGACGCATTATTATCCAGAGTTGTTTACCATGATATTCACCTTCTCTACAACATCTTAGTGATGGCGGAGGTAATCGTAATCTCATAAAGGTCGCATGACCTCCCGAAAAAGACGCATTATTATCAAGAGATGTTTACCGTGATATTCCCCTTCTCTACAACATCCTAGTGATGGGGAGGTAATCGTAATCTCATAAAGGTCGCATGACCTCCCGAAAAAGACGCATAATTGTCCAGAATTGTTTACCATGATATTCACCTTCTCTACAACATCGTAGTGATGGCGGAGGTAATCGTAAACTCATAAAGGTCGCATGACCTCCCGAAAAAGACGCATTATTATCAAGAGTTGTTTACCGTGATATTCACCTTCTCTACAACATCGTAGTGATGGCGGAGGTAATCGTAAACTCTTAAAGGTCGCATGACCTCCCGAAAAGGACGCATTTATTATCCAGAGTTGTTTACCATGATATTCACCTTCTCTACAACATCGTAGTGATAGCGGAGGTAATCGTAAACTCTTAGAGGACGTATAGTCAGATAGTCGTAAATATTACCGCGCATGTCAGCGTGTTCAACTAAATCTTATTTGCCTCCGCTTAAGATCAAAACATATCGTCTTTTCGTTGTTTTTCTTCCTCCATTTTTGTCGGAGATCAAAACAAATTATCATCATCATCATCGTTTTGTTCTTCCCCGATTATGTCGGAGATCAAAACAAATCATAATCTTCTTCTCCACCTGCCTTTCCGCTAATGTCGGAGATAAAAACAAATCATAATTTTCTTCCCCTTTATCTTCTTTTCCTTCCACCGCTTTTGTCTGAGATCAAAACAAATCACCAGCGCATTTCGACGGCAAACATGTCGCCACGTGTTTTTTTGTTGTTGTCTTGTTATGTTTTGGTTTTTCCGATCCGATTTTTTCCCCACTGGTCAAAAATCGGAGTTCGGAAAAATGTAGAAAAAAGGGGGAAATCGGATCGGATCGGGAATTGGAATAAAAATCGGTTACAGCATTAGTTCTCACTACGTTCCTAAAACTAGTTTACTGGAAACTAGTTTAACACGTAATGAGAACGGTTGAAGTGGTCCTGGAAGCAATCTTCCAACCAGTTTGGAAAACCACCTCGCGATGTAGTTTTCAAGATCGATTTGCCTCGTTAAACTGGTTTTAGCATCAGTGAGGACACAACCATTCTTCGGGAAGCGATCTTCGCACATTTTGAGCGCATTACCCCACACAACAGGTGTAGAATGCCTATGATGCGGTTTCGAATTTCCGCAAAAAGTGTCATCCCACTGAAGAGTGTTAACATAGCAACAAGAGCACTTTACGTGAAGTGATTTGAAAACCACTTTAGTGTGATCAAGTGGGAACGCTAGCAAAGCGATCTTCCAAACCGGTTTCCTGAATCGGTTTCCAGTAAACTAGTTTTGGAAAGCGTAATGAGAATGACCTCTATGTCTGGATTGTCTATCCCTTCTGCATATATATAACCCTGAGTATTCATGCCTTGTTTCCTCTCCATTTATCACTCCCCCTTCACCTCAGAGATAGTTGCCCTTTACAGCTAACAAGCCAGGTTTCCTACAACTTATATATCAAGCCGATAAAATACAAGCACTTTAAATGTCATTAGTCTACTCCACATAAAGCGTTAAAAGGCTTGTCAAAACAATTACACCACTTTACATGAAACATATAGCCTACAATGTAGATTCTCATATTTGGTTGGTTTACATGTAATTGACCAAATGTTAGTTAATAATTTAAATCGATTTGAATAAAACAAATGGGAGTTTAATTTCCCTGAAATTTTAGCCAAAAAAAAGTTTTAACCTTGCCTTTTTAACCAAATTATTGCCCGTGTACTGTACAATGAAACATACATGTACATGTACAGCTGAATGGTAGCATGACTTAAGCCAGCGTGGTCCAATTTTGCGAACAGGATAAAAAATGGTCACAAAAGTTATTTTTTATAGGTACATGTATTACCATTCTTCAAAAAATGAAGGATTTTATCTAAAAATACATTTAACTTTATTTTTGTTTAAAATGAAATACATTGATGTTTTCAAATGCTTTTTTTCTCAAATTGGACCTGCTGCACATAACATGGTGCAAAAAATTAATGCTACATTGGATCACCCTAGTATTTTGCAGTTGTATTTTTGGAACATCCATGATGACATCAATAACAATAAATGATTATCTGTTTTCAAATACATATCAATAACATCCTTTTAGCCTCTCATTGTAGATTCTCAGAAGATTCTGGTTGGTTTGGTTAATAAAAATTGTTGAATGAAACAAATGGGGTTTGATATCCTTGAAATTTTATTCAAACAAAGTTTTAACCAACCAAGTTTTTTTTACCAAATTTTTGATGGTGTAGGCCTACTGTAGACTGATATACTACACGTATATGTAGGGCCTACATGTATACAGGCCTACAGTACATGTACATGTAGATGCTCAAGGTGCTCAACAGGGCTCAAAAGTTCTCTTGTTAGACAAGTTACAAATACATGTACATGCACACATAAACAAGTCTACAAATTAACTTCAAATACAAATGTAAACACATTTCATGCAAAATGGAGCTTTTTTAGTACCCCCTACCCCCCCCCCCCCCCCGATACAGTGTACATCAAGATATGAAACACGTACATGTGAACAATGATCTTTGAATCGTGATTGCGTGTACATGTAGATAGTCATGCTGATTTCTCTTGATAGGAAAATAGCAACATGTAGCCATTGGCAGAGCAACAAAACAGCAACAAGTTTGCAAAAAACAAATGGATCTAAACATAGACTCTGAATTGTTCACATTAAAATGCAGAGTTCCTCTATCAGCGTGGACTGATTCAGGGCAGCATTTCATGAGGAGATTTATCAGTGACTTTTGCAGACTACTTTTGCTCTCAGCCAATCGGATGCAAGGATTTCCAGTAGCTTGTAACATTTTTCATTGGAACACACTGACTATCTGCTTTGTGATGCACTCCTCCCCAGATCTCTTGTCATGTCGAGAGACAGTAGAATATTGAACATTCTTGTCTTGCGTCAAAGAAGAGAAACCTGCATTATGCATGGAATACTGAACAGCTTCAATCTAATAACATGTGGCTTCCTTTATTTTGAGGAAGCACTCTCACTTGAAACCGTCTTCAAATTCTCCCAGACGTTTTCTAGGATGCATGCATACATGTACATGTAGGTATGATTTTCCACGAGTGAAGATAGAGAGAGAGGATCAAGGGGGGGGGGGTTAGAAAATATGAGATACAAGGAGAATGGAAAGTGGTTAAAGCTATAAAATTTATTTTTTAACGATATTATTTGAAAGAGAGAGAGAATAATAATCTGTGTTGGAAAGGTTGTTAAGTTTTAAGGATTAATTTTTGCTGTAAGATTTCAAAATCAAACATAAAAAAAATGATGATCAATAATTTGACACAAGCCTACCAGGGAATTAGTGAGAACTAACATTTCCCTGATCCTATGGAGAGCAATACAGGTACATGCACAGATAGAAATAAATGTATGGGACTACATACAATTGATTGGCCCAACCGTTTATGCTTGTCATACTATGAAAGTGAGGGCACTGGACTGTCAGAGCATGGACCTATAGGTCCATGGTCAGAGCAATTGATCTGCACAGTGGTCCATTTTTCTATGATATCCTCCATGAATACCATGAAAAGAATCTGAAAGCTCGGTTTACAACAACTTTTGTTATATCTTTCCAAAAATGAAACTTCAAGTCAAGATTTATCTTTTCTCTGGAAATGCAATAAAAGAGATCCTAAAATCAATGTCTAAAGGTCACAAAATTCTTTTTAAAATGTTTGCAGAGATAACCAGATTTCTATGAAAATTGAGATTTAAGTTTAATATGGAATGCAAACACCTTTTGTGCATTCAGAATATGACATGCATTGCAAAATATGTGAAAACCCCCTATACATGTACATGGAGATGTGGAAGCACAGAAGGGTCTGGCCCCCTGGGAGGGTACTCGACCAAAAATGTAGTACGTACATGTATATGCCACGGGCGAGACAAAAAACGGGACTTGGAGTGGGCTTATTGTAAAAAGGAGGGTCCTCGGAACGGGCCTCAGAACGACAAATGTTAGGAAAACGGGCGTCCTTGGAACGGGTCGCCTGCGTGTGAGTGCGTATGCATCCCTATGGAACGTGCATGCAGTTAGCCCGGCGGCACGGGCACCGGGTGCGCTAGCGCAGAGGCAATGGTCGGACAGCGCTCTCGGCCGCTTTTCACCAAAATTGCAGCTAGTTGTAGCAGATCAATGCAGCCGGAACGGCATAACAGAAAATATGCGAAGCTTTGGAGTGGATTTCTTTCTTCTTTTTCTCAATGAGACAAAAATGCTATGCCTTGGAACAGAAATTAGAGTGTAAAATGGGGGTCCCCTCCGCAGCACATAACCACTATGCATTATATACTGAGTGCCCCCCCCCCCCCCCCAGGTCTGGCCTAAATATGGGTAACTGTAAAGAGAAAATTTGTATGTTTGACACAATGCCAATTCATCCATCAAACATTAAATCTTAAGACATATTAATGCAAGGAAATATAGTGATATACAATAATAAACAATGACATATTGTATTGTATGATGTCCAAAAGTATCTCAAGCCTTGCCTTTGAACTGCTGATTTTACTTTGCTAGCATACTGCACAGTGCAGTAGTACACTACAACGATATACAAAAATATTTTTTACAAGGGGCATGTATTGACACTATATACAGCAGGTATCTCACCTTTCTTTGAAGAATTCAGCCAGTTCCTTGGTAGATGTTTGTCCATGTTTCATGTTATTATACAAACATCCAAAGCCCTGGTTTTTCTCCCCCTGCAAAAACGAACAAATGCAAAATAAAACATATTTATGAAGTTTGATGGAACACTTCTTTTATACTACAGACATGCAAATGTGTACTGTACTTTCCTCAAGATCATATTCAGTACAGGTTTTGTTGTTTTTGCAGACAGCTGGCACACATTAACAGTATAGGTTGGTTGTTTTAGGTTTGAATTATTGTGATCAATTAGGATTAGATTAAGGTTTGAGGACAGAATATTTGGCTAATAACAGTTAGATTTTCCATTGTATATGAAGGAATTCATCACATTTACAAAGCAAAATCATTCACATGCTCAGTATGAGCTGAGTATGATAAGCCTGAGGGTTTGGACTACATGCTGTACTCCACGATGTACAAGAAAACATCTACAGGTATGACAGCCAAGTACATATTGTACAAGATATTCAATATTTAGGCCAATACACAAGGTAGCCTTGAGATGAATATTGATATTCAGTATAATCATGGATAGTATTGGCCAATGGCCCTGTGTCTAAAACACAAGCAGCGTTGCTCACAATAAAAATGCTATGGCTTTTTTTTAATCATAGTCGGTGACATTGGCGGCAAACCTGGAGGGGGTGGGGCAGGGAAGATGTGTCCCCCCTTCCTCCTTGGTTTTCAAATTGTGTATAGCAGCCTATGGAAGAGTGATATATGTATCTCATACCCCTTTAGACCAAAAGTCTCATAAAATTTTTGCCTATGGTGGGTGATGAAACAGAGTGTCTGATAAAAGAGACACTGAACCTACATGTACATGTAGGCTTTGTATCTGTTTTTTGATCTGTATTCCCTCCAGAGTAGATTATGGTATCAAACACATATGAGGTTAAATGCATATTTATATGTTTTGATTAATACATGTAATACCGATACTGGGTTTGAAAAGCCCATTTTACTATTAAACACAAATTCAGCTACAGTACACAGATTCACACCACTTTCCACAAAATAGGGGGGGGGGGTAGTGGAAAGGTGAGCCTGCAATAGCACTATCAACCAATTAAAAAAGGGGGCGTGGGACCTAAAGAGTAAGTTACCAGTAAATTATGGGTAGGATTTAGTGTTACAGGGGCACACCTAAATCTCTTAATTGATCAGTTCCAACCAAGAGGTTGTTATGGTAAACATGTTTCACCTGCTGAGGCCAATTTATCTCCCTTTTGATCAAGAATCTGTGGGTGGAATGACCATAATACACCATTAACAACCCTCTCGAGTTCATGGCAGGAATTCTGCTCTCCAAGTCCATTGCATACAAGAATAAGAATGCTTTTAAAGGTAAATATCAGTTTTGGTAACAATATCAAAATGAGTTCGTACAAAATCCAATGAAATGGCCACCAAAGTGTCTGTTTGTATATAAATAAAGAATATGTGCCAAAGGATTCTGGAAGAAATTGTGTAATTGCTTAGAAATTAGCAAATAAGCACAGGATTCGAGTCAAGCGTCGGGCACGACATTCAAAGCAATAATAATACACTGTCCCACGTGCGCTTATCTGTGTTGGTGATCTTCAGTGTGAATATTTTTCAGCGTAGATTTCAAGATTTCACAAAGTTCTATTTACGTGACTGTACCAGATCTAGATCCTTGATGATATACTGACAATTAAGCCTGGTTTTACAGACTTTCTCATTATCAAAATCAGTGTTTACTGCAACTACTGGCATTTCTCTTTAATACCGGATTCAGACTGTTGTATGAAGAGAGGAGATAATCAATCTTGTCTAATTTTTTTAAGACTGTCTGTTCACATCTACATCCACTGGCGTAGAGTGATGTATAAAATTCAAGCGGAGAATTGATGGGGGGAGGGGGTAAACTATTGTTTCATCCCCCACTTGAATAGTATGACGTCATGTATTAACGCCCATGTCCAATCTGTCTTAAAGTAGACACACGAAGAAAAATTCACGAAAGTGATGATTATAGACAAATTATATATGGATGGAAAGGTATTGTCTTTTTATACACAAATATGTCACTAAAAAGTCTTATAGATGTCGTGGAAATGCAAGAAATGAAATTATTAGACACCCTTCTCAGCCCCCCAGACCGACAATCACGCAGCCGAAAACGGTCGAGAATAATGACGTCACACAATCGACGTGCTCATCATCTCTCTGTGCATCATGCACTGAATCACCTTACTGACCTGTTCAATATCTTCCGAATTTACCGTTTTCTTCATGTAATGTGATATTCAATTTCTGTTTTTGACAACTTCAGACCAAACGTGAATCAGAACTGTGTTCCCTTGCCCGTTTTTATTGAATTGTGGACTGTAAAGACCAATTTTGTCCACTGCAGTCGTCATTGTGTTGCTCCACTCCAGTCAGTGAGTGAGTGAGTCGCTGCCCAAATAATCAAGAACTTGAAAATCAAAAGCAGCAATTAAGAAGTAAGATTTAATAAATACAGGACTGAATAGAATCTCACATGAAAATAAAAAGAGAAAAAAGAGCTGATAGGAATGGGGAAGGAATATAATTAAAAAAAAAAAATCCAGAACCAAAAAAAAAATCAAAGAGTTTCGAACCAGGATCCCCGCACTCATAAAAAAAACCTTCGTGCGTACAGATTTGTCCACAGACCGTGTCCTTATATAGACTGGGTTCATAACGATATATAAACAAAGTGCGTTCGCTGCTGTTGCCTCGCAATGCTTCGGCAATCCAACTGCAATTCCAATCATTTCGCGATCATATATTGCCGTGTTTTTGTGGTTCCTGAACTTGCTACGTAATTAAATTTCATAATTTTTATTCAGTTGTGAAGACGAATGTCTATGCTTTATATTGATAATAATATCAATGTGGTGCAAGCATGATTTCTAAGTGAAAATATGCTTTGTTTATTCACGTATATTTCTTGAAAACAAATAATTTTTTCTAAGCTAAATATCGGTTACCAAAATATGTTAAATGTGCATTTCATTTTACTGTTCAGAAAATTCAAACTTTTATCTATGTAATAAGACCAATCTTGAGAGGAATAAACTATTCTAAGAGCAAAAAACGCTGATTGGAAAGATCGTCTTCAATGGGCTGCTGTCAGCTCAGCTGCTCACTGCTCGTGGTGTGACGTCACTCAGCTGGAGCTCGCCAGAGGACGGACGAAGGCAGAAATATGCCATGAAAATAAGTCATTTTTGAGAGCTGATTTCTGCAAACTCTAATCACTATTTTAAAAGGTGAAGTTATATATCTGATTAGTAATACTTCCCCTTTACAATGATGACCAAAAAAAGTCATCATAAAATACTTTTGATTCTTCGGTTGTCTACTTTAAGGCTCAGACATATACCCAAAGTCATTGAATGTGTTTATTGTTTTCAATTGGTGTGCAAAAATGAAAACAAGGTGATCTTTGAATCACATACATGATTTCTAAAATTATTATCCTGCACAAAATGTAAATAATGGGCATACCTATAATGTATTTTTAAAAATATTTTTTTAGGTGGAAACATTGTCTTCATGGTAGCCATGTACATGTATTAGATTCAATTAGACATGTATTCTTTTAAACATCTATTCGAGAAGTGTATTTAATGATTAAAGCTATCAAATCAAAATAAGAGTTCATCTCCATATGATCATACTGTAACATCATGGGACATTGAGTGTACAGACATTTGATGTCCCAACAGGTTGCGTATCCAGACGAAACAGCGATTAAAAACAAGTCGGAAATTGTTTGATGATCTATACCATAAAGCATGTATACATGTGACCAATAGAATAATCATTTGCAGATTTCAATCAATGTGTACAAGCATTTTGTATTAATCCAAAGGTAAAGTTACTGGCTATGTTATAAAATTACACCTCCATTATTTTAATTTAAATCTAAAAAAATTCCAATTACATGTACATAATCCTTTTTTTACACTACATACACCTACATGTAGTATTTTCTGAATGATTGTCTTGAACTTTGTCTTTAACGCCAAATTCCACTGTAAATTTTGCTAGTGTAAACATGCCTCATTGCGCAAACCAACCATTTCACCCACTGGCTTATGAGCTCAGATGAGTATGTCATCAATCGATTCAAGCGCCTTCTCCAGTTTACAATTGACAAGTCTCACGGACATGAACAAATTAGACCCCATTCACACTGGTCTACTATTGTGTCTCATGTACAAGTAGGCCTGCATGTACATTGTGTATATAAACAGAAGTCATTCACACTGAAAAATGTATTCCAGAGTATAACAATTTTAATGAAATACTGTTTTCTTGTATTTCAAACTCAAACCCAAGCTCCATTTTATTTTAAGCGGGGGGAAGGGGGGGGGATAATATTTATAAACAGAAATTCCAAGTGCAAAAAGAGGAATAATTCAAAAGATATAAATTCACAAACTCACAAATTAAAAAAAAATTCATTGGCATGTAATAGTCTGCAAGCATAGACTCCATTTGGCACTTTAAACAATAACAAGTCTAGAAAAAAAAAGACTAGATGCCAAGGCTTTGTCGGTGCATGGTCTGTGTCAAATATAAGGAGTGAAAATGATTTTTATAACAATGGTAGAGCCAGCCACAGTACATGTACATAGTGAATCTAGTCTGACTAAATCAGACTCTGCATTATGCACTGTATGCAAATTGCTAAAACCAAGGGTCTGTGCCAGTGTGCCTACAGACTAGGCATGTAGTGGGCGGTCTTATAATGAATGGAAAATTAAGCGAATGAATACTATCCTGATACAACTATTCTTCAAAAAGTTGCATTTCCATCTATGATTCTTGGTCAATGCAAGCCCCCTCCCCCCCCCCAAGAAAAAAACACATGCACCCTACATAATACATCTTGCCTTGCCACACGCCCGCCCGGGCTGCTCTTAAAACAATACATCCCATCAGCACTTTCATCTATAAAACCAGCGACTCTTGCCCTTTTAGCCTGCCAATCCATTCACTCCTAAAAGCTCCCCCTTCCGATCTCCGGAGACAGGATGTAGAGAAGAACGGATCATAAACTTCCATTATGACGAAGCCACGCCACCAAAACAGGTAGTCCCCAACATAAACAGGTACACACAAATTATAAACCCATGCCATAGGTCACAAAATAAAATGGGTTATGAAAGCAAAGATAGTAGGCCTACATGTATGCTCTGTTGGATTCGGATATATCCCAGTTTATAAGACGGTATTTCCGATTTGAGTTTATTCGAACCCACCTCCCTTTTGACTTTGGTTCTTTTCCGCAGGGCCCCTGATGGGATGTTATTCCACGTGACCATGTTTAACCAGGGTCCTGTAACATAAAACTTAGCGATTGATTTCTACATATATGATTGATTGCATTGATTATTGTGCATGCAAAGAACAATAAACGAAAATACAAACCTGTACTTAAAACTCATATTAAAAAAACATGGATCTTAAAGAGAAATTCCAGTAGTTGCAGTAAACACTGATTTCATGAGAAAGTCTGTAAAACCAGGCTTAATTGTCAGAATATCATCGAGGATCTAGATCTGGTTCAGTACATAAACTGAACTTTGTGAAATCTTGAAATCTACGCTGAAAAACGTTCACACTGAAGATCACCGACACAGATAGGCACACGTGGGACAGTGTATTATTATTGCTGGAATAAAGACTCGACGGAAGTTACCAAAACTGGAATTTATCTTTAATCGGATAAAAGTATGAAAAATATTTTTTTTTTATCATAATGAAAATTATAGTTTCAATTAATATATAGAATAATAAAATAACCATTCAAATTAAATTAGTTTGGTACCCCATCTGATCTAATTTTGGAAGACTCGGATCAAACAATCTTTGAGGATTTAGTTTTTATGGGATTTTGATGATGTCATGCACTTTTTAATAGCTATGCATTCACTGATTATGTGGGATGCGGAGACTGAGACATATCATTAGAAACAATGGTTAACAGTAGACTACACATGCACTCGCAAAATTAATCAACAATTTCAAAAGGCGTAGAGATCTAGATGTTGGGAATTATGGAGTAAAAATTAATCATTTATGGTAACTGAGACTACATGGGTTGGACATTATATGAAACCATTCCTTTGGCTTTGTCATTAATATGAACAATTTTTTCAATTTGAACTGTGGCAAGAAAAGCATTCGTGTCTGGAGGCTTGATGAAATTAGATTTCGCTCGAAGTTTTATATAATTTTTGCAGGCCTCTACAAATTTGTTGTTTATCACTTGCCCTGTCGGGCAGGTGATGAACAAAAAATTTGCAAACTGCTTTCCCAATTTTTTTTAATTTTCTGCTCTTAATTATTCATTTATGACTAAAGGTCAAGAAAACAACAAATGAGAATCATGTACATGTAGTAAACACAGATTGTTGTCAGTCACAGTTCTCAGCTTTGCCATTAGGTGGTTTCAGGTATTCTCTGATCGGGAAATTTACCCCGATCAGAAAATATCAGGTACACGTATTTTGGTAACGTGAAAGCAATTTACGGGAACTTTTAGCTAAGCGTGTCGTTGGGCGCGGCGGAATGGGTGGCTGCTGGGCTAGTGATTTTGAATCTCGCACCTTGCCTGCTTATCAGACCATAGTGCGCATGCTCGTAACTTCGGGAACTTATCCCGAAAGGGTATATTTCAGGGCGGTGCGAATGCTGAAATAAGTAATGGGTATTTTTTAGCCTAAAAAAGTTCTCGTAATTTAACGGGGATTCTTGAGATCGAGGCGGTTTGAAATCACCTAATGAAAATTTTCAGGGTAGTTGGCGCCCGACCATTGTGACATGTGGTAGCATGTGGTTAACGTACAGAGTTTGGTATTAAAAAAAAAAAATCCTAAAGGCCACCAGACACATCAAGTCTGGCCTTGTATTTCAGAGGGAAAATGTTCAAAATATCATTTGATAAGTTCAAAAACATTAAAAAAATATATATACATATTATAAGTGACAAAATGGTTTGAATAGTCCTCATAGGCCTATATAATATACAAATATTCAATGTTAATGAGTGCGATCGTTCTGAATATTACATGAAATGTAAGTACATATCTATTCAACAACGTGAAGCGGAGTTGAATAGACTGCATCAATTTGCACCGAATGTAATATTTGAATGGTTGCACGAATGAAAACAATATTGAATGTTTGTTTTATAAATTCATGACTTGTAGATTTTGTCTTGACCAAGTAACCCAAATATATCAAGGGTATTTTTAGGCTTTTGAAGGAACGTACAGGGCTAGGAGTACGGTCTACTTGGGTCTATTTAACCTTTAATTTTGCTAAATATTTTTTAATCTGCACGTCGTGTATGTAGCGCAGAGATGCGGGTACACGCATGCAGTTGTTGTGAAGGCGCAACCCATACGCGCATTGTATTAAGTTTGGGAGCTATTGAACTTGCTGGAGCATGCAATAGTCGACTATTGCACAGCTGGCTCTCTTACTGGAGCGTGCAATAGTCGACTATGGCACAGGTGTTTTTGCATGCTATAGCTGATTCCTCTAAATGTCATGTGACACGCATTCATCCAATCAGCTGTAAAAGATCTATCTCCATGTGTTGGATAATACAGAATATATAGCTTTCACAGAGTTCAATGATGTTGCCTTATCAGGTATGATTAACTCTAAATCATAATGACATCACAGAATTGTGTTAGCTGCCTTGGACTCAATTTTTGTTCTTCAATATTCAATGCAAAATGCTGGCAGCTCACTAGAGATTTATTTCTAGTAGTCCTTCAATTAATGTTCAAAACCTGAGTAAGCTGGATTTTAAAATTTGCTATTGCCAATGTTTAAGGTTATGTTTACCATTCCCACCAACATCATTGTTATCACTACCACAAACCACAATACCGACATCATTACCATCACAACCAACACAATCAATATACTCATTTCCACAGAAATATTGTAGCTTTTTTTCATTAAAAAAACCCTCCAAGGTATGTATTCTCTATTAACAGATTTCACAAGGAAATGAATTTTAAAAAGTGAAAAAAAAGGTGTTATCGACCTTTGACTATTTTAAAATAATTACATAACTATTTGACAAGATACATGTATGATTGATTTATTTTTAGTGGAGTGCAGTCTATGTAATGTAGGCCTCCTCCATTACAATGCTCTTAGGGATATGAGGCCCCAAAAATCAACAAACATATTGAAAAAAGATAGATGAAAACAATTGAAAATAAGATGTGCTACAAAAGAAAAGTATTGTTGTGAAGTAAATGTACATCCCACATAATATAATGGCCTAATTCTGCACACGTAATTGCTCAGAATATTATAGGATACATATTTCGTAACTACTTCAGCTTAAAAAAAGCTTTAATAGTGCTGGAAAAATCACAATTCTAAAATCCTGAAATAATCATACAGGTCTTGAAGCCAGAATTACCTGCAAAGCTTCGAGTTTGTGCAAGTCCTTTGCACTCCCAAATAGGTTTATCCTCGAATGACGCAAAGCAGCATTTTGGGCTTTGGCAGTTGTCCGAACCATGATGAATGTAAGCTTCACTTTTCAATGAAAAGCAAGGAATGTCCGGTTCATGGATATATGAGGAATCGCAAGAAGCAGTTCTAGAGGCAATGTCTACAGTACATCTACAAAGTCAGTGTCACATTCCAGCACTTCAAGGCTCTTCATATCCTCTTTTATTTAAAATATGTTCAGGTTATCATACAGGGATGCTTATATCCAAAAAGAGATTTCCAGAACCACCAACTTTTTTTATCAACTTCATCACCAAAGAATGTCTCGCTCTGATCTTACAAAAGTTCTGTTTTGTCCAACAGAAGCAACAGATGACAAAAACAAAATTTCTCTTGACCTAATATCGAATCAATGACAAAAAGTGAATCATGAAACATTGTTTTCCCACTCCACGCTTCTCTGGACCCGAGTCACAAAAATAACGTTCAGTGAACTTGATGCGCTCGTCCCGCAAGAGCTGGTAAGAGGCCTTCGAAGGACAACCAAAATGCCAGTGGTTCACGAGTCACAACACTCAAATACATTCAGTCCCAAAGGAACCGAAGCGATTGCGGAGCCGAGCTTAGGAAGCCAGTGACTGTGCGATGTACCATGCAATGAATGTTAAGGGACAGAATCAAGTTAAATCCACAATTTCCTACTGGCATACGTCCTGTGAGTACAGAGGACTGTTGCTTCTGGCTCGGAGCTAAGCTCGATCTGTAAGCTCTCGTAATATCTAGTCTTCAGATATCAGACCCTTCTGCAAATTTGCACACTTCAATAATGTCACTTTCACTTCTGGGATCATTATGGACCTTTAACACACACAGCTCAGTCATACATGTAGGTAACATTAAAATGATAGATCGTATTGATCATTAAGAGGTCTCCTTTTACAAACCAACTGCATTTTAGCCTTGGTTATAGTTTCGTGGATTTATCAGTTCCTAATTTTGCACGTTAGAGGTAAAATATCTTTCCCCATTATTAAGTTCAAAGGAAAGGAATAGGCTTTATAAAGTGCTTGCTTGTTTGTTTGTTTTTTCTTTAAAAATGTAAATGTTATACTATATTCAATAGTAAATTACTGTCTATCTGTGTGCAACACCACATGGTCATGATTTGAAAATTAAAGTTTGAGCCTTGAAGCACATTCAGCATGTATTGCCAAAAAACGAGCAGCGTGACTTCAAATAAAATCAACCTGTTGGACAATTCAGAAAAGACTTCTCAAGTTTCCCATGATCCAGAAAACATGAAAAGTTAACACAATTGAAAACACAGAATTCATAGAATTTCACAGAATAATTTTTCAGGCCAAGAAAAAAGAACATAAGAAAATACATTGAAAGGTCATGAAAATCAGAGTAAAATGCAATAACACAACACTGTGCACCAGTGAAAAATCTACCAGGCAACCCAGTTTGCGGTGTTTATTTGTGCCTTTTCAAAGCTTTATCTCCATGGAAACTTTTAACTTTTTCTTTTAAAGGGGAATGAAACCTATGGAACAAGTAGGCTTCTGTAGAAACAGAAAAATCAAAGAATAAGAACAAAGAAATTTAGAGTAAAATCAAACAAATAATGAGAAAGTTATGAGCATTTTAATATTGCAATAACTAGATCCTCCCATTGGCAATGCGATAAGGATGTGTGATGTCACATGTGAACAACTTTCCCTTTGATGGACTATGAAATACCCCCAAAATGTCTCCTTTTGCTTTTTCTTATGGTGATACAAACTCTTTATCCATGATGTACAGTGTATCCTTTAAAAATCTGTATTACATGCCCTCCTCTAGAAAGAACACATGATCTACTGATAGATGTGATAAAAGAGACAGTTTAAGTGAAATATATACTAGTGATGGGGAAAGTTGTTCACAAGTGACATCACACATCTTTGTTGCGTTGCCAATGTGAGGATCTCCATAGCAATATTCAAATGCTCATAACTTTCTCATTATTTGTCTGATTTTTCTCAAACTTTCGTTGATCTGTTTTCTTTCATTTTTCTGTTTTCACACAAGCTATCTTGTTCCACAGATTTCAATCTCCTTTTAATAAAGATTTTTCGCTTTTTACAAAATTTTGCTTTATTTCATGGTATGTGGTTTGTACATGTACATGTCAACGAAGAACATGGAATGTGATTTTAGAACACCAAAGAACAAAGAATTTGCATTTCACAAAATGGCAACCTGGAACCCATAACACAAAGGTTAGTGATTGATAGTACGCTTGATTTTCACGATTGATTGTACATTGTAGTCAATGGAATAAATCATACATTTAGAAAATGTTCTACATTTAATACTAAGTTTTGTGTTACAGGCCCTAGGGGTATCTATTTAATTACAAGAAAATATAACAAAGTTCTGGAAACTAAGACCAGCAATGTACAGGAAGTTCAGAGCTGTAACACACAGTGGCACCATGGATGTAAGCGTTGTAGTAATTATTAGATCCTGGCTCGACTCCCAACAGATTTTTACTATGTTCATCATTGAGGGCATGTCAGTCATCTGCACGGGACTCCCACAATTACTGCTAACTTTTCCAAATCAATGTGAAAATGAAAGGAACACGTGAAGATTTGACAGAAAAATTTAACTTGATGGTGTGACATGAGAGCAGCTCTCCGAAAATTTCCATTCAAATTTGTTATGGTTCTTGATATTTTATATCTTGAATGTTCAGAGAAGTGTGTGTGTGTGCATGATTTTTATTTATTACCGGTACTTTTCATTTAGGCCTATATATTTTGAATGCACAACTACAGTGTATAAATCAGCATTTTAAATTTTCTATAAAAAAGCGACATTTTGGGAAGCACGTACCTTTTTGCATCGCACTTTTTTCCAAGATTTGTGATGTCATTTAGGATCTCTTCCTGTGTTTATTAGTATTGGTAATGGTCAAGGTAATGTAATTACATGGATAATCTCTCTATCAAGATCAAAGAAACATGAACCAGTGGTGATCACAAAAAGAAGTCAAACAGGGCCCCATCTTACAAAGAAAAGCAACTGACCCAATCAACCACAACCAGGGCGCGACAAAACCGCTTGCCCTGGGCAAGCATTTCTCCAAGTCAATTGCCCAATCGGGCAAGTGGTTGTTTTGAAAATTAGAAAACAAATAAAATAACAGTAAATTTCGATTGTGATAAATCACAATTATTGGCCAATTATTTCTCAAACCAGTAAAAAAAAACAGTGGAAAGTTGGAAACATGTAAATCAGTGGCAAATTTACTGATAATTAATATCGCCAGGTAACTCGTTCGAAGGGGATTTCCATCTTACACTCTAAAACTACACTATGCACATGCGCTACTACATGTATCTTGCGCAATTCAAACATGTACATTGTATGTAGAGGTCAGCATGCTCCATGTACATAATTATGAGTGAGCCAGCTGATTCTCAGGCTGCTCGCCTAACCTCACCTTCAAGATTCGTGATCGTTCCCAATCAACTAAATAATGAGTCGTCAGACTAAAAATTAGTGATTTTTTGTCGACACAATCAGCAGTGACTTGGTAGTGTGAAAGTAATAGCAAAACTGAGTAAAAATTAGCACATTATCCATATCTATGATGGCAATAGGAACTGATGTCACGACTTTGCTGAAAAAAGACAATGAAATATGTGTGTTCATTACTTTGATTCGCATTTGTAGTTTTTTCTTGACCTTTAAATCAAGTGTAGTACCAGCATAAAAAAAATGTTTAATAGTGGAAGAATTATAAAAAAAAAATTGGGCAAGCATTTTTTTCTCTCGAGCAAGCAAAAACAATTTTCATAACTTGCTCTGTCAGGCAAATGATGAAAATTGTTTTTGTAGAGGCATGCCACAACTATGAAAAGCCAGCAACGTCAACATCTAAACTGCATGTTTGTTCTTAGATTTCTTAGATATGAAAATATAGTGTGCTCCTAAGAAATATGACAATGATGGGTTTCCACATCGTCTACACTGATCGGATCAATCGTAATTCCCTGTATTACCTTTGTTTAAATTAAGTACAATACCGCACTGTGATGTGTAGCACTGCCTTATAAATGCGAGCCATGTGAGTTGCATTATGCAATATTCAAATCTTCACTTGCCACATGGCGTGGCTGCTGAATAGTTCTGTATTATTACATCACCCATGTACTAATCAGCACGCCACATTTGAAATTCCATGATCTTTATATTACCGGAATAGCTGCCAAAGTGCCAGTTTTAGCAGTATAAATAATTTGTATCAACTTTGTTGTTTCTTTGACGCATCTTCCAAGAAAAGTCTTATTTTATTTAACTTCTAATCATCTTGAAATTTCTAAAACTTTTTTCCATTCTGTTTTGATAGTGATAGTGATTTTTTACCTGATTGCTAAGAAAGCATGAATGCTTGTAAGCAAGCAACCAGAGGACCGACGGCTTAAGGCCCTCTCCGAAGGACCTGGTAGAGAGGATTAATGCCTTACCAAAGGGCACTAGCGCACCAAATGGGACTCGAACCCGGGTCACTGGAATACGAATCCCCCGCTCTACCGACTGAGCTATCGCGCCTCCTTTTAGCACTTTTGTTGATAAAGGAGTGTTACCTTTTAATGTCGACATGAACGTGGGGGTAGATTTACTTTCTAATAATAAGTCTTATGTTATAGGCATATTACTTGCTTTGAATATCAATTATTTCCAAACCATTGCCTTGTCGACAACTGTTGCCAATGGAATGAAATTTTACCCAAAATGTTGACAAAGAAATCTGACCTTGACAGCGCTATAAATTCAAGTTCTAAGATTGAAAGTTAAGAAAACAAGGAATTTTAAAAAGCAAACTTGGCAAAGTCTACATACATTTTAGTCAGCTGAGGGAATATTGTAGAGAAAATTACTGGTAACTAGTGCCAAATTCTGCCAGTGTTTAATAATGAAATATTGATTTCCTCTACAATTTAAGGAGATTCTGTCATTCCATTTTAATACAAAAATTCTTATTTGGTTGGATTCTTCCTCCTTTTCAGAATGTTGTTGTAGTCATGTTTCCTAAAGTTTATTGAATAGAGATTTTTCTTTAAAGGGATACTCCAGGCTGAAGATATTCATATCTCAATAAATAGAGTAAAATTCACAGGGCAACACACTGAAAATTTGATCAAAATCAGATAACAAATAATACAGTTATTGAATTTTAAAGACTTACATTATTCCGGTGAAACAGTTCTTGGCACGTCTTCATGAATATTCAATGAGCAAACTGATGATGTCATATTCCCATTTTTTCTTTTGTATTTTAATATATCTTATATGATATTAGTTTTTTTCAAAATTTTGCTACCAAGAACCAAAATAATTGGATTGACAACTGATTTAAGTGCATTAGTTATTCATTGCTGCAACTTATTTAATTATAATGAAGACACATACATGTGTATGAAAAAAATGAAACAATTATGATTTCATGTAATAACAATCCAAAAGAAAAAGTAAAGTGGGGATGTGACATCATCAGCTCACTTTATGAATATTTATGATCACTTGCATATAACTGTTTAAAACAAAAATATTGCTGAACTTTAAATTTCAATAACTTTGTTATTGGTTATCCGATTTTGATGACATTTTCAGCATTTTGCTCTGTGAATTTTACTCTATTTATTTAGATATGAATATTTTCAGCCTAGAGTATCCCTTTAAAAGCCAGTCTTAAAGAACAAAAAAGAAATAAATAATAACTTATGGATTCATTGAATAAATGGTATCCACAATCTTTTTCTTGACTTGTAAAAAAAAATTAAATCAGATCAGAGTCAGGCTCTTCTCATTTAGAGCCGTTAAATTTTTTTTTTTACAATTTCAACATTTATTTTCATTTATAATATGCTATAAATTTTGAAAAACCTCATAATAAATGTGATCATGAGTGCTATAAAAGATCATACCACACTAATATGTCACTGTGACTGTGATTACCACTCATCCATCCTAGTGCCAAGCCTAACCAGAAACCAAGGTCTGCATGGCATCTGATGGAAAAAAAAGGCATCTTGCATCGCTCCCAAGTACATGTACTACATGTTCCCGCAACTCAAGGTGAATGGTCACAACAAACATTCTCCTCACAGCAATCCCGATGCTTAAAGATCTGGAGAAGAATTTCATCATACTTATGAAAACTTAAGAAAGAACTTATCATATATTTTTCAACTGACAATTTACAACCTGGGCAATGATTATTAGACTGTGCTGTATGGGAGCGCTTACTAAGCTCAGCTTAGTAGTAGAAAAGCAGTCTAATATCAATAACTGTTTTATCTGACACGAGGTGGTTTCAAACCGTCTCGATCACAAGAATCCCTGTTAAATTATGAGACTTTTTCAAGCTAAAAAATACCTGATAATTATTCCAAAACTCACACCGCCCCGAAAGTTAATACAGGCATGTGCAGTATGGTCTGAGATTCAAAATCGCTAGCTCAGTAGCCATCCATGGCGCCCGCGCCCAACTACACACTGGGCCAAACAGTTCCCATAATGTGCTTTCTCACTGCCAAAATACCTGCAACCTTGGAAAACTTCCGGTGAAAGTTCTCGTAATTTTGACAAGTAGGCCTACCTACTATTCAGCAGGTATTTTCTTTCAGGGAGATTACGTGTGATATGCGCGTGGAAAGGCTGCTGAACTGAGCTCCAATACCAAGCTGGTTTAAGAAGAATGATACCGACAGCGTTATCGATAGCTTACGTTTCGCTGCGCTGCTGATCATCTCAAATTTACGCAAGAACTTCTCGACGACAAAACTAAAATCAAATTACAGTAAAATTTCATCACACAGAATGCCAGGGCTACTGTACAATCACTTCAAAAATCCAAAAGATTATTATCCATTTAAAATGTTAAAGGCTCTCATGATTTGCACTCACGACTCATCTTAACTGTAAAAATCAAAATCAAATTTTATGGGGATGTTTCTTCCTGTTTGCTGCCTGTTCATGAAATCATGATTTTCCCCAACGCCTGGCCTGGGTGCTGGAGTTGGTGAATGATAAAATTATACATACATGTAGGTCTAGATCGTCAACACCAGATGTGGGATGCTCAGTTCAGAAGACATTCAAAACCAGCAGTCAACACAAACTGTTAGAGAACACCCACCAACAGAATTCAACACAGCACTATACTAGTTAAAGTCACCCATATCGCAGGATCACTAATCAGAACCGCAATGCTTTATGTGATCGCAAAAGGGGCCGTTGCACACGCGCAATAGCGGACAGTCCGCAGTGTGCGTGCACAGAACTAGCTAACGGCCCCTTTTGCCATCCCATAATGCATTGCAGTTCTGATTAGCGATATACCTTATTGCCCCAGCCCAGGGCAGCATTGTCAACAATGTCTGGTCATGTCAAGTTTGAAATTAATAAATTATATTTGCAAATTGCATAGGCCCCTGGCCTAGAATATGCTTGACATGCTCGAGCACAACAAACAATTGTGTACAACGGATAGCGGAGCGTGAACGTAGCGGTCGTGTACATTTTTGCTTATTACATGACGTCATCCAGCCCCTGCCGAGAACCAATTTATGAATGAAAATATAGTAAGCATGCGCAGTGCAAGCCTTTTATTTCCCCACACAGAATTCCACCAAAACAAGTGTGCAATTCTCTATCACCTCGTACCAAAATCGACCTAGAATTTCACTTTCCCGTATTTTATATGAATTATGAAAGGTATTCTCGGAGGATCTATTTTCTCACCGATACTGCACAGGTAAGCAAATTTAGATTACTTCTTGCTTTTCCGTCAAAATCTTACGAATTAGCGTCTATATGCCATCGTGTTCGTTGGAATTTGTAGAGTCTATCGCAACGTGCACAAAGTCAATTGGCTTCCGGGTTTCGGAGCGTCGCGTGAATATGCATGAAATTGCAGAGTTTCGATAATTTTCGATCGATACCGGAGCGATCCGATCACGAACCAAAACTATTTACGGCGTACACAACATGACCGGATATCGTTATCGCTATCGATACTTCCGCACGCAGTCCGAAGGAATTATTTTTTGGACCACGTGGTCATGACGTGATCTGCGCGATTGACCAATCAGCGGTCTTCGAATCGCTGTGCGGAGACGATCTATCCGTTGTACACAGTCTATGGACAATTGTTCGTTGTGTCGAGTCAGTCTACTCACTGTCTACATTCATCGAGAAAAAGAACAGGAAACTTTGCAAGACCCAATTTGAACAGGTATGCCACCCCCCCCACCCTCACCCTATCACTTCCCGTAGGATGGGGGGTTGGGTGTCCGGACACTTTATATTTTTTAAGCCTTCTTTTTTGTCTTTGGAATACACTAAAAATATGAATTCAATAGTTGTAATCACCTCCCATTTTGTTCTTTATATTTCCTAACATTTTGTACTAACAATTTATGAAAATTCGCTTGCAAATATTTCCAAATGACTTTCTTAAATTGATCGTCCGGACACACAACCTGTCAGGACACACAACAACTGGGTATACAGTATATTCAGCACCGTTTGGTTTTGGAATTCACTCATGACAATTGACATGAGAATTTACATTGACTACGTACAGACAAGCATCCGCCTACCGGCAACATACGGCCAGATAAGGCTGCACTGCAGTACAGTGCCAGCGATGTCATTCATCATAACACGACACTTTAACATTCCATATGAACACATAAAGACCACATTTACACTCATTAAATATTATCTTCATGTTTGTAAAGTAATACAAATATGTTCCTTACCCAGAAATTTTCCGTGAATATAGTCATTTTGGTGAATTTTATAGGTCACTTATTCCGTTCGTAAGAATCTCCCCCATATTCTTCATGGGCGGCACTTGTCAAGACATTATTGACTGTTTTTGCTGAACGCAGAGGGCGACATTGCTTTTATATCAAACGATAATCATTCAAAAACTGGTTGGAAATACAAAATAAAAGATGATTTTCAGAATGCAAATTTCAATGAAAATGGAAGGAACTACAGCAGTTGCATCTGAGGCCGTGAAAGTAGTAGTGTGAAAACTGTGTGTTGAATTGACTTGGCTTTCAGCAAAAAGAATACTACAGTATATAATTGTGCAGAACTCGAATCGGGTAGGTTTGGTTTGTCGAAATGCTAAGCTTGCTGCTGCAGTTTCAAGACTATAAAGATCCAGCTAAGATCCTCTTTTTTCACTACTTGAAAATAACAGGGACGGTCGATTCCTGTCCTTTGTAGCAGTGCCCTGGATATATGCCTTTTATTAAAAGGGTCTATTCAACCTATTCAATTAAATAAGTAATACCCCCCAGCAAGAGAGCAATTTCATTCAACTATTAAGCATGATAAGCCTGCCTATTCACGTCACACTCCGAAAACAAATCAGTCAAATTTACTAGACAGGTGTATTTGATATGTATAGTCACATTTCTCACGGATTCAAGTCAGAAATAACTCTGTCCTGATAAAATACGACTAGAAAATAATCAAATATGACTAGAATAATAGTTGCACCCAGCTGAACCCTGATTAACTAGTAATCTTGACTAATTTGTTTTGAGAGTGCATCCTATATTGATGAACCCCATCTTATATTTTCTTATCAATGATAATTATATGCATTGAGTGCTTTAGAATATCTACTTGAGGTTTTATTTGAAGTGTGAAATAATGAACATGATTTCATCGACATGTTTTCTCTTCATTTTCCATTCCGAAATTGCAATTTTCCCCCATGAAAACGTTTCCTACTTTTTTCTTTATTTTTTCACTCCTGACAGATTCTTAAAGATCCGTTTTATGTTTAAAAATTGTTTCATAGCTATAGAACTCGAGTTATCATTTTGCCAGATAAATTCCATATCTAAAAAAAAACAAAATGTATGCAGCCTCAAACAATCATGAGACAGGCCTCATGCTATACGGGTAGATTCCCATTATAGTACTTGAAGCAACGAAGTTAAAGGTCAAGTCCACCCCAGAAAAATATTGATTTGAATCAATAGAGGAAAATCAAACTAGCATAACGCTGAAAATTTCATCAAAATCGCATGTAAAATAAGAAAGTTATGACATTTTAAAACTTCACTTATTTTTCACAAAATAGTGATATACGCTACTCGGTGACACATACAAAATAAATGAGACAGTCAATGGTTTCCCTCACTTACTGTTTCTTTTGTTTTCTATTGTTTGAATTATACATTATTTCAATTTTTTTACAGATTTGACTACTAAAACAATTGGATTGACAACTGATAATGCATTTTTGCCGCAACTTATTTCATCATATAATGGAGACGTATCATTTACATGTGCATGAAAAATGAAATAATTATGATTTCATGTAATAAGTGAAGGAAAAGGAAAGTGGAGATGTGACATCATCAGCCCACCAAATGAATATTCATGACGATGTGTATATTACTGTTTTCACAAAATATTGATAAAGTTTAAAATTCAATAACTTTGTTATTTGTTATCCGGTTTGATAAAATTTTCAGCGTCTGTGAATTTTATTCTGTTTATTAAGATATAAATATTTTCAGCCAGGACCATCCCTTTAAGCCCCCCCCCCCCCTCTCACGACCAACGGTGTTGAATTCCATGTACATGTAGTGGAATCGTGCCGATCAGATTAGGATTTATAGCCGTAGTGGTCTGAATCGGATTATACAGGGCCGATATACTAATCGTATAACAACCCAGAAATCCGGTCTCCCTTTCTCCTCTTGCCATCGGTTATAGTGCCAAAGCGTATTTTCACTCTTTTTTCATCATTGACCAACCCTTTCTCGGAGAGAGTCCCCCCCCCCCCCGTTTCTAATAAGCCCCTCATTTCAGGCATCAGGGGAGTGTTTCATCAACATTTTCATCCGACAAGTTGTACGAACAGACATCTTTCTCTGATGTTTATTGGCTGAGAGGTACTGTTACTATGGTAACAGTCGGAGAAAATGGGACTTGTCGGATAAAACGTCTGACAAGTCCGTTCATGAAACGCCCCCCACATGCCCCAGATCTTGAAAACACCTTTATAATGTTGAATTCCCAAATCAGCCCCATAACAATTTACATTATTGAGGCCAGGATTTGTTTCAAATTTTGGGACCGCAAACCCCCACCCTTTGCAAATCAGATAGGCCCTTCCCGGGAGACAATCCAGATAAAATGAGCTCGATTTACGATTGATTGATTTATTTATTCAATAATTCATTGATCTATCTATCTATCCATTTATTTATTTATTTATTTATTTGTTTATTTATTTATTTCATTGGGACGGGGGTTAAAATGAGAAACAGGGGGTACGTGAAGTTATTAGACGAATATATTACCTGTCTTTCTTTTTCATTTCCCTTCTCCATCTTGGCAGAATTAGTTTAATTAAATTCGTTTTTTTTTCTCTCCACAACGTGAAACAGTGTTCAATTCGACATTGTTTTACTGAAAAAAAATGTTTGTATTAAACTGTTTGGTATTCTTCTTTTCTGAACCCTTTTTAACCATTGAAAATTTGAAGGGGCGGTCTTCAGTACCGCGGTGTCCCAGATTTTGGACGAGGCAGAGCCTTTTTCACACACCGTCCGTCCACATGACACTGATTTTTCCATATGTCGTTACAAAAGACCCTTCTTTATAATTACAACTGCTACAAAAGAATCGTCATCATCGTTGTGATCATCATGATTATTATCTTCACCGATCCCATCAATGCATCAATATGATCATAGCAACCGTCACCAACATCACCACTATTCATTAGTCTGCAGGTACAGACCCTGATTGCAACTTTGATCAACAAGTGTGCCTCCACGCAAAGACTAACACATACAAAACTTGCTGTTCCAACCCTATCTGCCATTTTCCTTATCTCGCCATCATCATGCATCACAACCACCACCACCACCACCATCATAATCACCACCACCACTATCATAATCACCACCACCATCATCATCACCACCACTATCATAATCACCACCACCATCACCACCACTATCATAATCATCACCACCACCACCACCATCACCACCATCACCACCACCAACACCATTATCGTCTGATCGTCATCATCACCACATTCATTACCACCATCATCCTCACCATCACCACCACCGTCATCATCATCATCATCATCACCATCATCATCATCATCATCATCATCATCATACCATCACCGCCATCATTGCTGCCAACACCACCATATAACCACCTGTGGCATTACAGCTAGCAAGTTTTGAGGGCGCACGGGGAAAATATTCTAAAATGTTGTGAACAGGTCTTGTGGGCAGTCATTCAAACCCTTTTTGAATGAAACTATTTTTGTGATAGATTTGGACAATATTGCACCCCTTCTTTAATTATTCATTCTTTTTTTTTTAGGTTATTGGTCATAACTTTTTTTTTGAAGGTTGGGGGGCTTGGGGCAGTGTCCCCAGCCCCTCACTAAATGCTGATGAATCACAACAATCATCAATAGTGTAGGTTTCACGGTACACCATGTATCTTTCTTGGGCAAGTGTTGGTCCCGAAAAGGACCGCCCAATCTCATGTACCTTTCTTGGGCAGTGTTGGTCCTGAAAAGGACGCCCAATCTCATGTACCTTTCTTGGGCAGTGTTGGTCCTGAAAAGGACGCCCAATCTCATGTACCTTTCTTGGGCAGTGTTGGTCCTGAAAAGGACCGCCCAATCTCATGTACCTTTCTTGGGTCAGTGTTGGTCCCGAAAAGGACCACCCAAGAGATTGGGTGGTTAATTTTCAGAACCAACACTTGCCCAAGAAAGAAACATGGTGTACCGTGAAACCTACTACACTATTCTTCTTCTTTGCCATGGAAACCTTCAGAAGCTACAGCAATCATCAAAATCGTTCACTACCACATCTTTCAAAATCATCACTATCATTCTGCTTGTAACCCATCGTCATCAGCATTACCACCATACATTGTTATCACTGCGATCATCATCTTCACCATCATCATTGCGATGATTGCCAACTATCACCATAAACATTTCGACATCATTCCTATCATCACCACCACCACGAACACCATCCCGACTGTCACTATCACCATCATCTCTTACACCCCAATCATCATCAGTATCACCACCACATCAACGTTTTCACAATTAACATTGTCAAACTAACCATCATCTCCTTAATAATCATTTTTCTTATTCATTTCACTCTT